>NC_083584.1:65227623-65529766 GCF_027579695.1 Neoarius graeffei
GCGGTAGGGATTTCCCAAACCGGGAGATTATCCAGTTTTTAACAAATACGATCGGGAGACGGGAGACAGAGGCTAAAATCGTGAGCCTCCCGCCGAAATCGGGAGGGTTGGCAAGTATGCAATCTACAACGAAATCTAATCAGCTTCGTTTTCATTCCCGTTTCATTTTCCCCCTCCAGACAGTAACGGACTAGTTCCAGTACTTGGCGGTAATGAAATCCCGGCTGCAGTAAAACTCCAAAGAAAAAGCTGCTTGCTGTGCAATACCTGAAAAACTAAGACTAACAAAATAAAAGTAATACTAAAACTTGTCAATTCCTCCAAATACAACCCCAATTCCAAAAATGTTGGGACACTATGTAAACTGTAAATAAAAACACGAGTGTGGCATTTTCATTTTGAAATGATGCAGCTTCCTGTAGTTCCACATCATGGTTTTCAGTTTAACACCTTGTTTCCAAGGTCAGGGCAAGATCGTTACATAGAAACTGAATTCAGAAGGTGCATTTAGTATTCAGTGTGGCATTCAGTATTGGCTTCATGTTCAGGAGGTCTCCGATTAGAAGCAGAGTTATTCTAGTTTCAAATTTTTAATTAGTTTTTATTTCAGTTTGTCTTTCAGCTCAGTCTTAGTTTTAGCTGTGCAAAATGCAAATAAAAAAACAGAATGAGATCATTTGCAAATCATGGAAACCCTATACTTCATTGAAAATAGTTCAAAGACAACATGTCAAATGTTGAAACTGAGAAATTTTAATGTTTTTTGAAAAATATATGCTCATTTTGAATTTGATGTCAGCAACACGTTTCAAAAAAGTTGGGACAGGGGCGTGTTTACCACTGTGTTGCATCACCTCTACTTTTAACAACACACTGTAAACGTTCAGGAACTGAGGAGACCAGTTGCTGTAGTTTTGAAAGAGAAATGTTGTCCCATTCTTGCCTGATATACAGTTTCAGATGCTCAACAGTTCGGAGTCTCCTTTGTCATATTTTGTGCTTCATAATGCACGAGATGTTTTAAATGGGAGACAGGTCTGGACTGCAGACAGGCCAGTTGAGCACCCCGACTCTTTTACTATGGAGCCATGCAATTTGAATATGTCCAGAAAGCGATTTGGCATTGTCTTGCTGAAAGAAGGAAGCCCTTCCCTGAAAAAGATTTTGTCTGGATGGCAGCATATTGCTCTGAAGCATGTATATATCATTCAGCATTAATGATGCCTCCCAGATGTACAAGCTACCCATGTCATGTGCACTAATTCACCCTCATACCATCACAGATGCTGCTTTTGAACTGTGCACTGATAACAAGCCGGATGGTCCCTCTCCTCTTTAGCCTGGAGGACGTGGTGTCTATGATTTCTAAAAAGAATTTCTACTTTTGATTCGTCAGACCTTGGGACAGTTTAACAGTTCGCCTCAGTCCATCGTAAAAGAGCTCGGGCCCAGAGAAGGTGGCGGTGTTTCTGAATATTGTTTATATCTGGTTTTAATTTGCATTTGTGGATGCAGTAATGAACTGTTTTCACAGACGATGGTTTTCTGAAGTGTTCCTGAGCCCATACAGTGATTTCCACTACAGATACGTGTCTGCTTTTAATGCAGTGTCTCCTGAGGGCCTGAAGATCACAGGCACCCAATGTCAGTTTTCAGCCTTGTCTCTTGCACACAGAGATTTCTCCAGATTCTCTGAATCTTTTAATGATATGTACTGTAGATGATGTGATCCCCAAATTCTCTGCAGTTTTACATTGAGGAACGTTATTCTTAAATTGTTGCACTGTTTGCCCACGCAGTCTTTCACAGAGCGGTGAACCCCGCCCCATCTTTACTTCTGAGAAACTCTGCCTCTCTGGGATGCTCTTTTTATACCCAATCATGTTACTGACCTGTTGTCAATTAACCAAATTAGGTTTGTTTGTTTTTTAGCACCACACAACTTTTTCAGTCTTTTGGTGGCCCTGTCCCAACTTTTCTGAAACATGGGGTTGTAAAATAAAACTAAGCTGAAAGATGTAAATAAAAAAAAAACTAATGAAAATTTTAATACTAGAATAACTCTGCTTCTAATTGGAGACTTCCTGAACATTCAGCCAATACTGAATGCCACACTGAATACCGAATGCACCTTCTGAATTCAGTTTCTATGTAACGATCTTGCCCTGACCTTGGAAACAAGGTGTTAAACTGAAAACCATTATGTGGAACTACAGGAAGCTGCATCATTTCAAAATGAAAACGCCATACTCGTTTTCACACCAAGTAGATTACCCTGAATGAAAGTGTTTTTTTTTCCCCCTGATCTTTTTGGAATCAGGCCCAGGTTATTACTTTCCTCATTCTCTGCACCACTTTTTTTTCCACACTGCTTTTTTTGTGA
Source organism: Neoarius graeffei (assembly GCF_027579695.1). Lineage (NCBI taxonomy): Eukaryota > Metazoa > Chordata > Actinopteri > Siluriformes > Ariidae > Neoarius > Neoarius graeffei. The sequence continues at coordinate 65,230,007 of NC_083584.1, forward strand.
TGTGTGACTTTAAAAAAATAAATAAATAAATAAATAAATAAAAAAAGTGAAAGTGATAGTTGTGCCATATGGTGACTTTCGAAGGCGGTATCAAGATGCAGTCAAGGCCATGTCGTAAATTAGATAAAGTGTGTACGATCTCAGCGTCTCATCACCGCCACCATCAACGAAGGCATATGGGTGAATTTTCTATCCTGCCATGGTGTGACGCAAATAAATCTCTTTTATAATCAGATGCAGTTTTAACCTCTAGTGCTGTCTAATACATATTAAAAGTACGGCATTAAATAAGTTCAACATTTTTGTCAGCTTATACAAACACACCGCATTTAAAGGATTCGGGTCAATATCCACTTTGCCACGATCGTCTTTCATGCTCATCACTAGAAAATACGCTCCATCTGTCTTTTCAGATTCTCAGCATGCCTGATTTTGGGGTTGCTCCATTTTTTCTCATGAAGTCGAATAATATCGGAAAACATCAACTGTATCAACAACGATCTCTGAGTGTTTTCGGTGTAACGAACAAGCTGATAGCGGCTTCCCCATGCTACATAGATCTCTTTGGTTGATGCATTACAACAAGCCCTTGGCATGTAAAATTAATCGCGTTGAGCCAAACTTGAGCCCGCAACATTTGCTGCAGCACAAAGCAAATTAATCATCGCTGCCTCACCAGGCAGCAGCAGGAGGCCGCCTGTTTAGAATACAGCATGCAGCAGGGGGGCAATAACATTTGCACAAAATTAGAGGAAATAAACTTGTGTGCCTTGGCTTGTACTACAATACAATAAAGAGCTGCGCTGGGCTTCATCTCAATCACCACCTCAACACGACGTCCAGAAAATGAAAGCGAGAGACTCAGGAGAGATGAGATCTGAGAGATGGGAGCGTTAATGGCAGAACAGTCTTTTTTTAAAAAAAAAAAAAGACAAACAGCGGCACCAAGGAAAGTCCCAGCACCAAGGAAAGTCCCAGTGTTCGGATCTTTATTTAAAGAACTCCAGTCACAGCCGGATGCTTTAGGAGAGGAGACGGAAAAGACAAAAAAAGAAAGTGCACCAGAAGCAAACCTGAGCCAGAATTTCATACGAGTGACGCAATCTCAGAGACATCCCCCAGAGAAAGGAAAACATGCTGAACGTTAAATGGGTGATTCCACGATTGCGGTGCCTTTGCAGTCTTTTAAAAAGTGTCTTCATCCATCTCGGGCGCCAAGATCTCATTTTTGTTCTCCTTTTTTAATCATACTTTTACAAAAGTTGTGCGAAAATTCAAACCGGGCCAAAAAAAAAAAAAAGTTGATTTGTTATGAGACTTACAAAAATCTCACAAAAGTCCCTAATTTCCATTCAACTTGTTGATAAATGCAAATCAGTCATACAATTTTCAAGCCACATAACGCAAAACACAAACTGAAAACAACAACAACAACAAAAAGCGAAAAAAGTGAAAAAAAAAAAAGCCGCTCCTAAGCATGGCACATGCTAAGACTTCCAGTTATAGAATAAGTCGTGCAATATCTCCTTCTGCCTTGATAGGGCGCCATTATTTTTGTCCCACTTTCACTGCTAGTCATATACGTCTTAAATTATGGGCTTGTTTCGGATCGAGTCATTAATATGAAATGCTTGGGTTGGACAAAATGTTCGTTACAATGGTGTGGAACTGAAATAATGAAGAGATTTAAACTCGACAGTGAAACCGTGTAAAAAGTCGCGGTACCGGTAACTCATCGGCGGTTATACGATTGATTGAGGTTCGCACTGTAATGTGTCATCTTATGTGGAAATTCAAACGCACTCAGGAGCGAAATGTCAGATTTTCATGAGAATCACGTTTCTTGTGGAAGAAGAAGAAGAACAAATTGATTCATCACACATATACTTTTGAAATTCCTCTCTGCATTTAACCCATCTGAAGCAGTGAACACACACATGTGAGCAATGAGCGCACACACACATACCCAGAGCAGTGGGCAGCTATGCTACAGCACCCGGGGAGCAGTTGTGGGTTAGGTGCCTTACTAAAGGGCACCTCAGCCCAAGGCTGCCCCATGTTAACCTAACCTGCATGTCTTTGGACTGTGGGGGAAACCGGAGCACCCGGAGGAAACCCACGCGGACACGGGGAGAACATGCAAACTCCGCACAGAAAGGCCCCCTTCGGCAACTGGGCTCGAACCCAGAACCTTCTTGCTGTGAGGCAACAGTGCTAACCACTATACCACTACACTACCATGCCACCCCAAATGCTCTTGTGAAAGATTTCCGAAGAAATTTGTTCATACACAACGTGATAAAAATGAGGCACAGTGGTCATGTTAAACGAAATCTTTTTAGTAACACACAATATGATGACAGAAGGACATTCGGATTATTTACGTAAAATGATGTACTTTTATTTCAGTGAACTCATCAGTCGGTATCAAACGAACAACAGAATCCGAATGACTTATTGTTCTTCTTCCCGTGATCTCCAGGAAATCTGTGAATCCTGAATGTTCATATTTCATAATGAAGAATGGACGACTTCTAGAAAGGGATCTCATCTCATCTCATCTCATTATCTGTAGCCGCTTTATCCTGTTCTACAGGGTCGCAGGTGAGCTGGAGCCTATCCCAGCTGACTACGGGCGAAAGGCGGGGTACACCCTGGACAAGTCGCCAGGTCATCACAGGGCTGACACATAGACACAGACAACCATTCACACTCACATTCACACCTACGCTCAATTTAGAGTCACCAGTTAACCTAACCTGCATGTCTTTGGACTGTGGGGGAAACCGGAGCACCCGGAGGAAACCCACGCGGACACGGGGAGAACATGCAAACTCCACACAGAAAGGCCCTCGCCGGCCCCGGGGCTCGAACCCAGGACCTTCTTGCTGTGAGGCGACAGCGCTAACCACTACACCACCGTGCTGCCCCTGGAAAGGGATGTCTCAGGAATAAGCTGTTCAATGGATTCACACCTGAACTCAAAGAAATTGTATGATTTCAGAAGTGTTTTAGTAATTTACATGACGGAATAAATCCCAGCACTTGAGACAGCATTTGATTCGCATTACCTGGACATTACGCCCAGCGAAAAACACTCAGTGTTATTTCTACTTCCATAAAACAGGGTTGTTCTGTCCTTTAATTGCTTGAGCGGTCGAGCTGATTTCATTCATAAAACATGCGAAATCGTTTCTGTCTAATCGAAGCCGAGCACAGATCAGGAAGTGAGTAATGCGCGCCTCCTTCCATTAGCACTCAGCCGAGAGAGATTCCTCAACTCTGGCCTTCTTGGCAGCCGTCATTTCAAATCCCAAAGAGAAAGACATGAATGAGTTATTCATCGTCCTAAAGTAGCCTTTATCACAGAGTGGATCTGAGAAAGGCTGGAAATTAACACACCTCCAGAAACCTCCTACTGTTCTTACTCACATGTGCTTGGAGATTGTTCACGGTTATCGGCATGTTCACCTTTAAAGCACAATACGCAAATGAGCCTGAAGTATATCAGGGTTTCTTCTATCATGGGAAAGCTTTCTGACCAACAGGTGCTTTAAGACATTTCATCTGTTTTTAATAATAATAATAATAATAATAATAATAATAATAATAATGGGCGGCACGGTGGTGTAGTGGTTAGCGCTGTCGCCTCACAGAAAGAAGGTCCGGGTTCGAGCCCCGTGGCCGGCGAGGGCCTTTCTGTGCGGAGTTTGCATGTTCTCCCCGTGTCCGCGTGGGTTTCCTCCGGGTGCTCCGGTTTCCCGCACAGTCCAAAGACATGCAGGTTAGGTTAACTGGTGACTCTAAATTGAGCGTAGGTGTGAATGTGAGTGTGAATGGTTGTCTGTGTCTATGTGTCAGCCCTGTGATGACCTGGTGACTTGTCCAGGGTGTACCCCGCCTTTCGCCCATAGTCAGCTGGGATAGGCTCCAGCTTGCCTGCGACCCTGTAGAAGGATAAAGCGGCTACAGATAATGAGATGAGATGAGAAAAAAAAATAAGTACCCTATGGGTCCTTGTGGCTACTGCTTATAAATACAATAGTTTTCTGATCCCACGTCCATACAGTAAATATAATATATTTACTCTAAGAGGCAGTAGCCACAAAAATGAAGCGTAATCCAAAAATGAACAATTTAAAAATCACAGAAGTAAAATATACTAAGTGTCTGTCCTTTATATTATTCTACTCTTACAGTTTTCAAAACTGAAACCTCAGAACTGAGGCTGACATACACACACTGTCGCCATGACCCAAACTCTTATTTCCCAGAAATGGCCCGGCGCTAGAGCTCAGTGGAACGCACTTTCCCTCTGTAATAAGCAAAAACATGTCTGAAAGCGATTTCTTTAGTTCATTTATTTCTAATGGTGAACCGAATTGTATTCACTCACAGGCCATTTTAATCGTAACGTGTATGCGCATGCGCAGTGCACGACTGTTACACTCTTACATTCTTACAGCACGATCCCTTACAGAAAAACCACATGAACTTCACATGTGATTTCTCACATGTGAAATATGTGGAAAATGTGTTTTGCACATGGGAAACATGTGGTTTTGGCCCAATTTTATGTGAATCGCATGTGGGAATGTTTTCCACATGTGCTCTACATGGTAACACATGTTACAAAATCTGATACCATGTATTCCACACGTTACCACGTGTGGTAACATGTGATCACATGTGAAATACATGGGAAATTCATGTGTTTTTTCTGTAAGGGATGACATAGTGGCTAGCGCCTCTATATAAGGCAGAAGCCACAACAAAAACGATTTTGACCTTTTTGGTGACCTTGACCGGATGACCCTCAAAATGTTGGAGGTTCCATTTGAGACCAATGCCCATCTATCTGGAAAGTTTCAGAAGATTGGTCCAGCCATTTTCCCATAATATCGTTAACAAAAAAACAAAGAAACCTGACCGAAAACAATATCTCGCCCCCTCGTGGAATCCGTCACGGGCGAGGTAATAATCTCATCTCATCTCATTATCTCTAGCCGCTTTATCCTGTTCTACAGGGTCGCAGGCAAGCTGGAGCCTATCCCAGCTGACTACGGGCGAAAGGCGGGGTACACCCTGGACAAGTCGCCAGGTCATCACAGGGCTGACACACAGACACAGACAACCATTCACACTCACATTCACACCTACGCTCAATTTAGAATCACCAGTTAACCTAACCTGCATGTCTTTGGACTGTGGGGGAAACCGGAGCACCCGGAGGAAACCCACGCGGACACGGGGACAACATGCAAACTCCACACAGAAAGGCCCTCGCCGGCCCCGGGGCTCGAACCCGGACCTTCTTGTTGTGAGGCGACAGCGCTAACCACTACACCACCGTGCTGCCCTGAGATGATAATAATAATAATATATTTTTAATGCATTTCAAATTTAAAATGCAACTCTAAACAAACAAACAAAAAAAATCATTAAAAATAAAATTGTAGAACAGTCCAATCGCGAAATACAACAAATTATATGGTATTAAATTATATTATAAAGTTCTGTTATAAACTGTGCACCAAAATGGAACAAAACTACAGTATTTCATATAAAAAGAATGTTATTATAACATGACAAAACTGTTATAATAAAATGAGAAAAACAGAAAAAAATGTATTTATTAAAATCAGTGATAAATCATTGTACATGTTTGCCAAAAAAAAAAAATCAAGAAAGAAACTGAAGTGTATAATGTGGAATCTGGTACAGAAGCAGCAGGCAGTTGGAGAAGGAAAGTGCTGGAACATGATGATGATTTCTAAAATAATAATTATTATTATTACAAAGGAATGTTATAGTTAGAGGGGCGGCACGGTGGTGTAGTGGTTAGCACTGTTGCCTCACAGCAAGAAGGGCCTGGGTTCAAGGCCGGCGAGGGCCTTTCTGTGCGGAGTTTGCATGTTCTCCCCGTGTCCGCGTGGGTTTCCTCCGGGTGCTCCGGTTTCCCGCACAGTCCAAAGACATGCAGGTTAGGTTAACTGGTGACTCTAAATTGAGCGTAGGTGTGAATGTGAGTGTGAATGGTTGTCTGTGTCTATGTGTCAGCCCTGTGATGACCTGGTGACTTGTCCAGGGTGTACCCCGCCTTTCGCCCATAGTCAGCTGGGATAGGCTCCAGCTTGCCTGCGACCCTGTAGAAGGATAAAGCGGCTACAGATAATGAGATGAGATGAGAAAAAAAAATAAGTACCCTATGGGTCCTTGTGGCTACTGCTTATAAATACAATAGTTTTCTGATCCCACGTCCATACAGTAAATATAATATATTTACTCTAAGAGGCAGTAGCCACAAAAATGAAGCGTAATCCAAAAATGAACAATTTAAAAATCACAGAAGTAAAATATACTAAGTGTCTGTCCTTTATATTATTCTACTCTTACAGTTTTCAAAACTGAAACCTCAGAACTGAGGCTGACATACACACACTGTCGCCATGACCCAAACTCTTATTTCCCAGAAATGGCCCGGCGCTAGAGCTCAGTGGAACGCACTTTCCCTCTGTAATAAGCAAAAACATGTCTGAAAGCGATTTCTTTAGTTCATTTATTTCTAATGGTGAACCGAATTGTATTCACTCACAGGCCATTTTAATCGTAACGTGTATGCGCATGCGCAGTGCACGACTGTTACACTCTTACATTCTTACAGCACGATCCCTTACAGAAAAACCACATGAACTTCACATGTGATTTCTCACATGTGAAATATGTGGAAAATGTGTTTTGCACATGGGAAACATGTGGTTTTGGCCCAATTTTATGTGAATCGCATGTGGGAATGTTTTCCACATGTGCTCTACATGGTAACACATGTTACAAAATCTGATACCATGTATTCCACACGTTACCACGTGTGGTAACATGTGATCACATGTGAAATACATGGGAAATTCATGTGTTTTTTCTGTAAGGGATGACATAGTGGCTAGCGCCTCTATATAAGGCAGAAGCCACAACAAAAACGATTTTGACCTTTTTGGTGACCTTGACCGGATGACCCTCAAAATGTTGGAGGTTCCATTTGAGACCAATGCCCATCTATCTGGAAAGTTTCAGAAGATTGGTCCAGCCATTTTCCCATAATATCGTTAACAAAAAAACAAAGAAACCTGACCGAAAACAATATCTCGCCCCCTCGTGGAATCCGTCACGGGCGAGGTAATAATCTCATCTCATCTCATTATCTCTAGCCGCTTTATCCTGTTCTACAGGGTCGCAGGCAAGCTGGAGCCTATCCCAGCTGACTACGGGCGAAAGGCGGGGTACACCCTGGACAAGTCGCCAGGTCATCACAGGGCTGACACACAGACACAGACAACCATTCACACTCACATTCACACCTACGCTCAATTTAGAATCACCAGTTAACCTAACCTGCATGTCTTTGGACTGTGGGGGAAACCGGAGCACCCGGAGGAAACCCACGCGGACACGGGGACAACATGCAAACTCCACACAGAAAGGCCCTCGCCGGCCCCGGGGCTCGAACCCGGACCTTCTTGTTGTGAGGCGACAGCGCTAACCACTACACCACCGTGCTGCCCTGAGATGATAATAATAATAATATATTTTTAATGCATTTCAAATTTAAAATGCAACTCTAAACAAACAAACAAAAAAAATCATTAAAAATAAAATTGTAGAACAGTCCAATCGCGAAATACAACAAATTATATGGTATTAAATTATATTATAAAGTTCTGTTATAAACTGTGCACCAAAATGGAACAAAACTACAGTATTTCATATAAAAAGAATGTTATTATAACATGACAAAACTGTTATAATAAAATGAGAAAAACAGAAAAAAATGTATTTATTAAAATCAGTGATAAATCATTGTACATGTTTGCCAAAAAAAAAAAATCAAGAAAGAAACTGAAGTGTATAATGTGGAATCTGGTACAGAAGCAGCAGGCAGTTGGAGAAGGAAAGTGCTGGAACATGATGATGATTTCTAAAATAATAATTATTATTATTACAAAGGAATGTTATAGTTAGAGGGGCGGCACGGTGGTGTAGTGGTTAGCACTGTTGCCTCACAGCAAGAAGGGCCTGGGTTCAAGGCCGGCGAGGGCCTTTCTGTGCGGAGTTTGCATGTTCTCCCCGTGTCCGCGTGGGTTTCCTCCGGGTGCTCCGGTTTCCCCCACAGTCCAAAGACATGCAGGTTAGGAATAACTGGTGACTCTAAATTGGCCGTAGGTGTGAATGTGAGTGTGAATGGTTGTCTGTGTCTATGTGTCAGCCCTGTGATGACCTGGCGACTTGTCCAGGGTGTACCCCGCCTTTCACCCGTAGTCAGCTGGGATAGGCTCCAGCTTGCCTGCGACCCTGTAGAACAGGATAAAGCGGCTAGAGATAATGGATGGATGTTATAGTCAGTGCTTTGTGTTGTTGATTGCGCGTTCACAAGCTGTAGTTTGTTTGTTGGAGTTGTGTGACGTCCTGCGAGTGACACGTTACGCTTGAGTTCACGACGTGACCGGCGGGTTGTATACAGCGCAAGTCATAATATGGTTTCGGTTTGGCCAAAAACTGCAATATGGTATTTCAACATGTTTTTTAAGACTCCTGGCTGAAACCACACACACACACACACACACACCCCTATCAGAATTAAGTGGAGAGGAAAATCCAATCTGTACCTGTATTTAATTTAACGTAACGATGTAGAGCTTAATTTTATTTGAGCTCTGTGGGGGAAACAAAACAAATGAACAAGGTCGGAGTTCGAATTCAATTTTAACTTGGAAAATATCAATATTGCCACTCTCTCTCTCTCTCCCTCTCACACACACACACAGAAAACCTCAGAAAAAAAAAATCCTGCCTTTGATGCATGTATTGTTTACACCCCAACAGTTTTTACTTACTTATTTACAAGTCGAAAAAAAGTCCAAAGCTGCATGAAATATTCAAAACACTCTGTGTCTCATCTCATCTCATTATCTCTAGCCGCTTTATCCTTCTACAGGGTCGCAGGCAAGCTGGAGCCTATCCCAGCTGACTACGGGCGAAAGGCGGGGTACACCCTGGACAAGTCGCCAGGTCATCACAGGGCTGACACATAGACACAGACAACCATTCACACTCACATTCACACCTACGGTCAATTTAGAGTCACCAGTTAACCTAACCTGCATGTCTTTGGACTGTGGGGGAAACCGGAGCACCCGGAGGAAACCCACGCGGACACGGGGAGAACATGCAAACTCCGCACAGAAAGGCCCTCGCCGGCCCCGGGGCTCGAACCCAGGACCTTCTTGCTGTGAGGCGACAGCGCTAACCACTACACCACCGTGCCGCCGGATTTGATTATTGTTATTATTATTATAATTTTATAATACCACAGCAATCTAGCATATTTTATTTTAGTTGCATGTAATGCTGTGAAACACTCACAAAACAAGTTAGCTTCTACTGTGACAAATATAACTTGAGCGAGAAACCACACAAAGCGTCAACTTACAGCCTGACCTCTGACTGTTGTGCTAAGGTCCCACATATTCGGAATCACTTCAGAGTAGATGCCAGTAGATGGTTTTAGGCCTTCCGGGGCTCAACTGGCACCTGTTCTGGGCCCTTCCATCGGAATACGTGAGAGCCGTGGAGCTACCTTGACAGCCGGGAGGGCGTGGCTTCCATTTCCGGAAAGTTTGATTGTGTTGAAAATTACCGTGGTGCAAGGGCCCGATGAATTCATCCCTAGTAACCATGAAGGCATACATGAGCATCTTTGAAGCATACATGAGGCTTACATGGGCTACCAGGGGTTACTGTCGCACTCCGTCACAACGATCGAGCTCAAAATGTTCACAGAACAACATTCTGCAGAAAGTGAAAAGTTTGCCTAGGGGGCGTGGCTTGTTTCGTCTCGCCATGGCTATGCCGTACTGCCATCGTGAAAATCGTACACAATGTTGTCATTGCTGTAAGGCCATACATTTCTGTCGCCATTGGTTTTACCGGCATCTTTGGTTGCGGCTACCATGGCTTCATTTGCAGATTTACTCCGCCCAAATGTATGCAACAGATGACCTCCAAAATCTGCCAGAATGGCCACGGTAGCCCCAGCCACAGTTCTCACGGATCAACCAGCGAGGTGTGACATTAGCATTACAAAACACTGACACTGGAGACTCCTTCCATAAATGTGACATAAACATCTCCTTACTCGATAGAAAACTTCACCAGATCAAGGGATGATCATCACTTTTTTCATCTGTTTATGTAGAACATCTGCAGTACAAGTAACTGAGGCTACAAAAGTACATTGCACACAATGATTCCCAGATGAAGCGACTTTTGAAAATTTTATGAAACTCATATCTGGCAAACAAACAACAACAACAAAAATAAAATAATTTATTATCTATCCAGACATCGTCTCTGTTAGTGAGACAGCGCTGAAGTGCCCCAAAAGCTATAAACCTGTCCCTGACTCGAAGGATCCAGCTTCAAACACAAAACTATTAATACTGTGGTTGAAACCTGCGGATTAACCTTCTCTAAGGCGGAACACACGAGTACCCGAGCATTCCCACAAAGCCAGGGCAGCTTGTTCTTGACGGGCGCTGAGATGAAAACATGAGACCTTGCCTTAACTCTGAAAATGGTTTGTGTGGGGAAAAAAAAAAACGTGGAGGAGGAAATAAAGTCTTGCTTTGCTAGTGCTCAAACTTAGCCAGTGTTTGATGAGGTATTGACATGTCGGCTTAGAGCAAAGTCACTCCCACACATGCACACAGTTTTCCTGTCACTTACAAAGCGTTTGTCTTTCCCTTAAAAATAGTTAACATGAGGAAAAAAAAGTGTAAAGAATGAGCAGGGGAATTGACCCGGGGCAGAACTGTTGACATGCCATTAATGTTTTAATAAACTGTTGTCATTTTTCCTGCACTTTCCCTCTCTCCCTCTCTCTCTCTGTGCTGCCACGGCACCCACCATGTGTTAGAAAGCAATTAAAACTACTGAAGTGTGGGGGGAAAAGCCCTATAAAGCCTATTGAAGCTGTCGCTGCCACTGCCACTGATACTACTGCTGACGTTGCTGCTCCGATTGAATGGCCAGACACTTGTGAGGTCTCCTAAAATCCTCAGGTCCTAAAACTAGAGTGCGATTCCTGAGATACTACCTGAACATGTGGCTCAAATGGACTCGAACAAAGTGCACAGTGGGTCTCATTGTCTCCGAAACACAACAGAAACAGCTCTCATGATCAATGATTTCGAAAGGCATGTAAAGTGTTCTAAAATCATCAAGGACTCACTAGACTCCTCTTCATCCAAGCTAAATGAAACTCCAGACTGTAGCTTACATCACAGAGCTGTTTCGGATTCCAAATTCTGATTGGTTGCAGCTGCAAATGACAGGTTGACATTAATGCACTCAGTACATCCTGACCACAGTGAAGCATGATGGTGGGAGCATCGTATTCATATTGGGCCTCGTTTGCTTCTCTGAATAATCCTGAATAATCCCCTATTTATCTGGTCACTGACTTATTTTAGTGGCCTCCTGTAGCCAGAGCGTGACCATGAGCTGGCCTAGTGGTTAGCGTGTCCGCCTCTCAACCGGAAGATCGTGAGTTCTACTCGCAGTCGGGTCATACCAAAAACCATCATAAAAATCATACCTACTGCCATCTGGAAAGGCACACTGCAATACAGATGCGAGTAGGGAAGTCAAACTCTCACAGTTACCAGAGGACCCGCCCCCCCCACTGTAATCCTAGCTGTCCAGGCAAGAGGCCGAGGGCTACGGAAATGGAGATCGGCGCCACACCCATGTGCCTCAAAGAGATGGTTAGTACTGGGACAGGAGACTGCCTGGGAAGGCCAGATCCTGGTGTGGAAGGGACTTTGACTCCTGTAGCCAGAGCTGTAGTTCTTCCATATTCTTTCTCATCGTCAGCGGCTGTCCATCGCTTGCGATGATGACTGCTTCATTAGGATGTGCAGAAACGCAGATGGGCCGTGAGGCCTGCACCAGAGCAACAGAATCTCCCGCAGCAGCGGCATGAATGGCCTGGCTGAGCCACCATGGACTCTTTGTCCTTGTGAGCTCTCACATACTATTCTCCTCTCCTAACAAAGCACCTTGCACAGTAAGGTAAGACAAACGATGTTGTGCCCCCATCATGCCTCCAGACCTGATGCCAAGTGGTGCACAAAAGTGCCACAGACCTGAAGGGTATGTAAGTTGCCCTGCAGTGACAACTGACTTGCTGAGTGACGCCATCCATTGGCCATTTGAGTGGCTCTCTCGCATGCCATCTGGTGGTGTGCCATTGACTCTGTTAGGTTCATCTGTCACAATGCACTGAAAAGTGCCCTGCTGCAGTTTAAAGTAATACCAAGGACTAGATATAGTCTTTCTTATCTCATCTCATTATCTCTCGCCGCTTTATCCTGTTCTACAGGGTCGCAGGCAAGCTGGAGCCTATCCCAGCTGACTACGGGTGAAAGGCGGGGTACACCCTGGACAAGTCGCCAGGTCATCACAGGGCTGACACATAGACACAGACAACCATTCACACTCACATTCACACCTACGCTCAATTTAGAGTCACCAGTTAACCTAACCTGCATGTCTTTGGACTGTGGGGGAAACCGGAGCACCCGGAGGAAACCCACGCGGACACGGGGAGAACATGCAAACTCCGCACAGAAAGGCCCTCGCCGGCCACGGGGCTCAAACCCGGACCTTCTTGCTGTGAGGCGACAGCGCTAACCACTACACCACCATGCGACCCCAGATATAGTCTTTCTACTTAATTTAATGCCACTTTGTACGTGGTTTAAAGTTTGCAATATCGGGTGCTTTTGGACCAACTGGGGAGCTCTTCCGAGAACAACGTACCTTCAAGGGCTTTTTTTCTATTTGCATTCATGTCGTCAATAGAAACGCTGAAGTGACATGAGCCGGCTTGCAAACGTGATGTTAGTAGGAAATGCTAGCATCAAAATTGAGCTGTATTTCCTGCATCACATGTACACTCAATAAAGCCTGGCTTCATTGTTGGTCCATTTGTTTCTGTTTATTCTCCATTTTTAGTGCTAACATTAAGAGCTGTTGTTGATATGGCGAAAGATTTACACAGATTTATAAAAACAGTGATTTACGATGCTGCACTGGTTCATGTTTGGCCAATCAACATACACGTATGTCTGGACCTATCACTGTACACTTATATGGTTATGCATGGTTCCTCTTGTGCTGGGAGAGGACCTACCCTGAATTCGGAGCTAAAAAAGTCCCTCAAAACAGCATTCGAAGAACTATGATCATTCTTAGCTCCTTTTGTGCGGACACACAGAAAGAGGAACTTCCTCCAACAGTTTGAAGAACTATGTAAAAGCTCCTTTGGTCCGAATGCACAAATATTTTCCCCATAACTGATACTTTTCCAGAACTGTGTTTGGATAGCTTCTTAGTCTTCATAATGTGATGTGTTTCAGTATTTTCTTGAACAATCTCATGAACCGGTTTCGATATATTGAGATCATGTGACACTTTAATTATAGACTCTGTTCACCTAAGTGTAGTATACGCTCAGTGGCCACTTTCATAGGAACTTGTTGATTCTAAGGTCCCTGTTCTTGGCTGCAGTGTGTTCTTCTGCTGTTGCTTTTCCGCTGAGATGCTTTTCTGCTCACCACGGCTGTGACGAGTGATTATATGAGTTATGGCCCTTTTCCACTACCCTTTTTCAGCTCACTTCAGCTCGCTTCAGCTCACTTCAGCCCGACACGGCTCGCGTTTCGACTACCAAAAACCAGCACGACTCGGCTCGTTTCAGCCCTGCTTAGCCCCTAAAACTCGCACGGTTTTGGAGTGGGGCTGAAGCGAGCCAAAGCGAGCCGAGTGAGGCTGGGGGCGTGAGCAGACACTCCCCTGTGCACTGATTGGTGAGGAGGAGTGTCCTCACATGCCCACACACGCCCCGCGAGCGCGCTGGGATCTGTAAACACCGTAAACCCGGAAGGAGAAGAATTACGAATTACGAGAATTTCTGAAGCCTTATGCGCCTCGCCTCATCTATACGCTCTTGCCAGTATCTGTCCGCGTTGTCGGTGACAACAAGCCACAGCACCAAGACCAGCAACACTAACGACTCCATGTCCTCCATGTTTATTGTTTACTATCCGGGTCGTGAGACTACCGCTTAAAAGGTCACTGATGTCACTGTTTGCGCTGCTTAACGACATCACCTGACGTCCACCCACTTTCGCTAACTCCACCCAATGTGTCCACCCACTTCCAGCCAGCACGGTTCAGCGCGGTTGTAGTCGAAATGCAACTCCAACAGTCCCACTCAGCCCGACTCAGCCCAACTCAGCACGGCACGACTCAGCCCGACTCAGCCGCGTTTGTAGTGGAAAAGCGGCATTAGTATATCCTTCCTGGCAAAAAAGCTCAAATCCAATCTGGCCATTTTCCTCTGACCTCTCTTATCAACAAGGCGTTTGTTTCCACCCACAGAACTGTCGCTCACTTACTCGATGTTTTTTGTTTTTTGCACCATTCTGTGTAAACTCTAGAGACTGCTGTGTGTGAAAACCCCAGGAGATCAGCAGTTTCTGAAATACTCCAACCAGTCCATCTGGCTCAAACCAACACCCATGCCACAGTGAAAGCAAGTCACACTTTGAGATCACAATTTTTCCCATTCTGATGTTTGAATGTTAGTGAACATTAACTGAAGCTCTTGGATTGTATCTGCATGATTTGATGCATCGTGCTGCTGTCAATGGATCAGCTGATTAGAGAACTGCATCAAACAGCAGGTGGATGTCGGGGTGTTCCTAATAAAGTGTCTGACTTCTGAGGCCAACTATTTGCACTAGATCTAATGTAGGGGGTGGATACTCATGCAAGTGAACACGCACTTCAATATTACGGGTTATTTTAGTGTAGATTTGTGTATTTCAAACTGAGGTGAAGTTAATGGGGGTGAAAACTTATGCAAGGCACAGTACATTTAACTGTTAACGGATAAAACTTGATCTTCGTGTGCTACCAAATTGCAATATTATAAGAATAGATAAAAAAACTCAGCATCAGAGTTGGAACAGTAATTCCGCTGTTGATTATTTTCCCATATCAACGCACCTCGTTGTGTGTTTTCTCTATTTCTTACGTAATAAAGACGTTGTATGTTACGCATCAGACAAATCTGTGTCAGTTCCAGTGTTGGAGTTTTGTAGCTGAGAAAGAAAAGGAACGTGATGGAAAGCTTTCTTGGCATGAGGAGGGAAAAACTGCTCTCTTCCAGATGTCTATAATTCCGACAGCTCGCGTTCGCTCCTCTATTTCATCTGGCTTGCATGTCATTTGTTATGGAAATAGGCTTTGGGTGCTGAATACATGTTGCTGTTTTGGATGATTTGTCATTTCCTGGTCTGAAAATTGAGAAAATTTGTCACATTCAGATCGGTGACTACAACGGAAGGAAATCAAAGGCAAACGGTTAAACCCTGTCTTCCCTGGTTACGACTGCGATGTCGTCCGCTTCAGGGGTGGATCCAGGAAAATGGGAAGGGGGGGAGGGGTGTCAACTTAGTAAGGCCAGGGGGTCCGGGAGCCTCTGCAGTTTTTAAATGCCCGGAGATGCATTTTGAGCTGTCAGAGACATGTTCTAAATGAAATCTCTTAAAGAAAATTACCATATCAAACAAATGTTTTAAAAGTAGAAACGTTCAAAACCATTTTATTCGTCACTGAAAATGATATTGTCAGACGTGCAGGTATATGTGTAGAACCTAATTACAACTGATATATGGTAATATTTATGAAAGCTGCATTGTCATATCATGCATTACCACATGACACACTACAGCGTAGTACACTGACCACAAAACACCTTGCATCAATAAATTATTGCTGTTTCAGCAACTGCAATCTAAGCTCCTGCTCAGGAAATTCAATGTACATATAAGACAGTGAATATACTGCGGGTAAACTGACGGAATGGAAGTGGCCACTTAAGACAGAGCTTAATACTGAGATAACTATAAATAAAGACTGCAAGAGCTGTATGTCTATAATACAAAGTCAGTAACTGCAATCTGAGCTCCTGAGTCTAATAGACTGAGATAATGATACAATGATTGTGTGAGTTGCATGTGAACAAGTCCAATAATAATAATTTCTTAGTTCCCAAAACTCAGTGGATTTCAAGCAGATTTTATACAGAGCCGTTGCAAAAACCAGCTGCTGTCGTAAAAATCAAAGTGAGGCTCACCCCCAAAATGGCACGTGTACTAGAGCTCTGCATGGGACAGAATTTTCAGTCCCGCTCCCGCCCGCTCCCACATTGTGCAGTCCCGCTCCCGCCCGCTCCCGCAAAGAATTATGATTTTCAGTCCCGCTCCCGCCCACGCCTGCCATATTTTGTCCCGCTCCCGCCCGCAAATCCCGCATGATGCAGACGTTCGCGCTATTTCTCACAAAAGTTCTTGTCACTGGCTTGGGGAACTAAACATGCTGAGCTTAGCTGAGCTCTCCACTGACCGATCCTTCACTTAGCGCACGTAGCGAGGGTGCGCATTGCCAGGCGGCATGCGCAGCTGAGGCTTTACAGAGATACCCAACACACCTACCAAAATCTACAGTGGATATTAAGAATATTGTACATTGCACATACAGTGGTGCTTGAAAGTTTGTGAACCCTTGAGAATTTTCTATATTTCTGCATAAATATGGCCTAAAACATCATCACATTTTCACACAAGTCCTAAAAGTAGATAAAGAGAACCCAGTTAAACAAATGAGACAAAAATATTATACTTGGTCATTTATTTATTGAGGAAAATGATCCAATATTACATATCTGTGAGTGGCAAAAGTATGTGAACCTTTGCTTTCAGTATCTGGTGTGACCCCTTTGTGCAGCAATAACTGCAACTAAACATTTCCAGTAACTGTTGATCAGTCCTGCACACCGTCTTGGAGGAATTTTAGTCCATTCCTCCGTACAGAACAGCTTCAACTCTGGGATGTTGGTGGGTTCCCTCACATGAACTGCTCGCTTCAGGTCCTTCCACAACTTTTCGATTGGATTAAGGTCAGGACTTTGACTTGGCCATTCCAAAACATTAACTTTATTCTTCTTTAACCATTCTTTGGTAGAACGACTTGTGTGCTTAGGGTCGTTGTCTTGCTGCATGACCCACCTTCTCTTGAGATTCAGTTCATGGACAGATGTCCTGACATTTTCCTTTAGAATTCACTGGTATAATTCAGAATTTATTGTTCCATCAATGATGGCAAGCCGTCCTGGCCCAGATGCAGCAAAACAGGCCCAAACCATGATACCACCACCACCATGTTTCACAGATGGGATAAGGTTCTTATGCTGGAATGCAGTGTTTTCCTTTCTCCAAACATAACGCTTCTCATTTAAACCAAAAAGTTCTATTTTGGTCTCATCCGTCCACAAAACATTTTTCCAATAGCCTTCTGGCTTGTCCACGTGATCTTTAGCAAACTGCAGATGAGCAGCAATGTTCTTTTTGGAGAGCAGTGGCTTTCTCCTTGCAACCCTGCCATGCACACCATTGTTGTTCAGTGTTCTCCTGATGGTGGACTCATGAACATTAACATTAACCAATGAGAGAGAGGTCTTCGGTTGCTTAGAAGTTACCCTGGGGTCCTTTGTGACCTCGCGGACTATTACACGCCTTGCTCTTGGAGTGATCTTTGTTGGTCGACCACTCCTGGGGAGGGTAACAATGGTCTTGAATTTCCTCCATTTGTACACAATCTGTCTGACTGTGGATTGGTGGAGTCCAAACTCTTTAGAGATGGTTTTGTAACCTTTTCCATCCTGATGAGCATCAACAACACTTTTTCTGAGGTCCTCAGAAATCTCCTTTGTTCGTGCCATGATACACTTCCACAAACATGTGTTCTGAAGATCAGACTTTGATAGATCCCTGTTCTTTAAATAAAACAGGGTGCCCACTCATACCTGATTGTCATCCCATTGATTGAAAACAACTGACTCTAATTTCACCTTCAAATTAAATGCTAATCCTAGAGGTTCACATACTTTTGCCACTCACAGATATGTAATATTGGATCATTTTCCTCAATAAATAAATGACCAAGTATAATATTTTTGTCTCATTTGTTTAACTGGGTTCTCTTTATCTACTTTTAGGACTTGTGTGAAAATCTGATGATGTTTTAGGTCATATTTATGCAGAAATATAGAAAATTCTAAAGGGTCCACAAACTTTCAAGCACCACTGTAGCTTATATATGTCACTCCTCACATTTACATTCTAGGAAATACAAGTAGGCCTATAAGAAATTAATATAATTCAAAGACACAGCGTGATGGTGCCCCGCCCCCTACTTTGAGTGGATTTGAGCATAAATATCTACAGCTCACGTTCAGGGGTGCGTTTCCCAAACAACCAACCAAGTTAGCATTAAACCAATATTGTACGATGCAAGTTTGAACTAATTAACATCCAAAAAACGACTGTTTCCCAAAGCTGTAGTACCAACTTGGTCTGAACCAAGTTGATTTGAACCAACACAGTTCAAACCACGATGTTTTCAGATGTGTTCGGATGGTCTCGTTTATTGTCGGAATTCAGAGAAACAACCCGAAGTTGGCTGACAGTGCGAGCGGCATTTCACCATTAAATGACTGTTAAGCCAAATTTGGTGCGTCCATAATCTTCCCCTGATGCTTGCAACTTGGTGTAGATGTTCATTTAGACTAATATAAAATTGCAATACCCCTCATTTGGAAATCACGTGTAAACAAAAGGCATCTCCATAAATTAAAGCATCATATACTAGTTTTGGCTATAAGGCTATTTGCCCTGATTAAAAATAGCTAAGCAAACTGCTGTGAGATGGCACAGATAACGTTATGTAGATCTACATGTTGTGTATTTATAGGTGGCATTGTTAGGTTTATTGGAAGTTTATTGTTTAGACTCTGACATTCTGCTGACACATTCCAAGTTGAGCGCTGCATGCGCTCATGATTGACAGCTCTCGCTTTGCGCACTCGCACTCCCACTTTCTTTTTAAAGCAGCACTTACTTCTGAAGCACTGTGAGCTTCACTAGAGGAGCTCTGCACTTCTACCATGATTGGAGATCTCAAACACGGAAGAGCAGAAAGAAATCGGAAACGTACGCGAGATTAGACCACATCCGCAAATTTAGGCATCTTAAAATGCTTTTAGGGCAGCACGGTGGTGTAGTGGTTAGCGCTGTCGCCTCACAGCAAGAAGGTCCTGGGTTCGAGCCCCGGGGGCGGCGAGGGCCTTTCTGTGCGGAGTTTGCATGTTCTCCTCGTGTCCGCGTGGGTTTCCTCCGGGTGCTCCGGTTTCCCCCACAGTCCAAAGACATGCAGGTTAGGTTAACTGGTGACTCTAAATTGACCGTAGGTGTGAATGTGAGTGTGAATGGTTGTCTGTGTCTATGTGTCGGCCCTGTGATGACCTGGTGACTTGTCCAGGGTGTACCCCGCCTTTCGCCCGTAGTCAGCTGGGATAGGCTCCAGCTTGCCTGCGACCCTGCAGAAGGATAAAGCGACTAGAGATGATGAGATGAAAATGCTTTTATTAATGCCAAATAAAATATCCAGCACAAATTATATATGATAGACAAAAATTCATAATTTATAAATTTTATTTTAAACACGTTTTTAGTTAGCGGGACTGCAGCTTATCACCTCTCCCGCCCGCTCCCGCCTTGTGCACGCCCCCTCCCGCCCGCGCCTGCAATGAGCTTTCAAAATTTGTCCCGCGCCGCACTGCTTTGCGTCGGGTCCCGCGGGACTCCCGCGGGAGTGCAGGGCTCTAACGTGTACCACGTACATACACAGGGTATAGTGAGTACAGGGATACCCTATTAATGAATAGGAGCAGTAGCCGGGCAGCCGACACGTATGTGTATGCAGTAAGCCTGCCGCAACATCTTATCATTTTGGCTTGTGACCATGTGTGTTAATAACACCATAAACATAAAAGGATGGCAGACGCCCTTTACATGTAGTCTACAGTGCAGTCCAGGAATACAGGATGTTATTATGTCAATGCACGAAGTTCTCGCGCTCTGTTAAAATCCAACAAGACACACCCAGCTTGCTTTTCACTGCATTTGTGTCACGAAAAAAAAAAAACTAAGCTAGGAACCTACTATTAAGTATACATTTATACCATAAACTCTTCAGCTCAATCCCACATAATGATTCATTTTCTTTCTTTCTTTAAAAAAAAAAAATCTTACTAATGGAAAATGGTGGGCGTATCTCAGTCTCTGTAATACAATCAAGCCACAATTCCAAGTAGCCATGTATGAAACCTTTTTTTTTTGGACCGGGGGGTACATGACTGAAAATGTCAAACAAATCAAAGTTTCAGCCATCAGAAACGAAACTATATTTCACGACTGGATGATCACAACGAGGTCAATATCACGATCAGTTATATCACAATTCATTTTGACATATTGGGATATCGCTCGTAATAAAATAAATATTTTTTTTAAGCTTGGTGTGTTATTCCAAAAAGAAATTGAATTTGCAAATTGCGAAAAATGATTTCACCTTTTCAGTGCAAAATTATTTAATTTTGTTAACAAACGTAGACAAAATAATTTTCAGATTTGTTTAATAACGCTATCATGATATGATATTTTTCATCATATCATCCAGCCCTGGAACAGCTGAAAATACTTTTTGTCTCATGTCATGTGTCTCTATATCTGTCACGTTTCTCAAACGTTATTGTCAAAATTATTTTATGAAATTAGTTTTTTTTTTTCATTTAAAGTTACACTGCCTTTCAGATTTTTCAAGTGTAGGTCATAAAAAGAATTTTCCCTGACACCTGATTATTTTTGTTTGGTGGATCAAAAACTACCAAATTCAAATCACAGACTTCCGATTTTATTCTTTTTTTTTTAAATATAACAATGAATTTAGAGCCACATGGCCCTAAATTCTCTGCTATTTTTTCCTGCTTCACCATGACCCAATTCAAGATACTACATCATGCATCACATGGTGGGCTTTCCCTGTTCGCACAAGGTATTGTGGGATACAAATTTGAAACAGGAGAGAAAAATGGAGGACATGAGTGTGCGAATGAAACATGAAAGACTGACTACAGTAACAGAAAGCGAGAAGAAAAGACGTTATATTGCGAAGGAAAGGAAATGCAGGACCAAACTAATAAATATTGGCGCTCAGCGAGCACCTCGGTGTGATCAGCTGTTCGTTTAGTGACAGAATGATGGAACTGTCAGTGCACGCTCAAAGGGAAACCTGTAGATGGCAGTAATGCAACACTGGGGATGCCAGCTGCCGTAAAACCCAAAAGAAGAAGGAAAAGAAGAAGAAGAAGGTAAACATGTGCATATGCACATACAGACTTCCTCTGTCTGCTTGACTGTGCGAAGCTAGCGATTTCATGCACATTATTTGCTCAGGAATCCCCTCAAATTAAATAACTTCCCAGCCACAGAATGGCATGACATTTTGTGAGATATTACAGAAATAAACATCTATCACAATGACCACATTTCAGAGGGAACTAAATTTCACCGATTTTATGAAATCGAAAGGCCGTCTCGCTTTAATAAATGTAAGTTCAAACAGTACTTTCATTTTTTGGGTTTTTTTTTGAAGTAAATGTACTACATTTAATCTTAAAATTTGTTAAAATTTCCATTCCAAGCAAAACAAACAAACAAACAAATAAACAAACAAAAAAACAACAACCACTTCAGGTTTAATTATAAATACAGTGGCATGCAAAATTTTGGGCACCCTTACTGAAAATGTCTGTTACTGTGAATAGTTAAGTGAGCAGAAGATGAACTGATCACCAAAAGGCATAAAGGTAAAGAAGACACATTTCTTTTCAGTGTTTTCTGCAAGATTTGTGTATTATTTTTGTTTTGTACAATTGGAGAGGGCGGCACGGTGGTGTAGTGGTTAGCGCTGTCGCCTCACAGCAAGAAGGTCCTGGGTTCGAGCCCCGGGGCCGGCGAGGGCCTTTCTGTGTGGAGTTTGCATGTTCTCCCCGTGTCCGCGTGGGTTTCCTCCGGGTGCTCCGGTTTCCCCCACAGTCCAAAGACATGCAGGTTAGGTTAACTGGTGACTCTAAATTGACCGTAGGTGTGAATGTGAGTGTGAATGGTTGTCTGTGTCTATGTGTCAGCCCTGTGATGACCTGGCGACTTGTCCAGGGTGTACCCCGCCTTTCGCCCATAGTCAGCTGGGATAGGCTCCAGCTTGCCTGCGACCCTGTAGAAGGATAAAGCGGCTAGAGATAATGAGATAATGAGATGAGACAATTGGAGAGTGAAAAAAGAAAAGGAACACCAAGTGAAAGTTTGTGCACCCCAATACATTTGAGTTCTCAGGTACCAAGGTTCCAGACCTTAATTAGCTTATTGAGCTGTGGCTTGTTCAAATTCTTCGTTAGGAAAGGTCAGATGATGCAGATTTCAAAGCTGTATAAATTCTCTGACTCCTCAAACTCGTCCCTAAAATCAACAGCCATGGGCTCCTCTAAGCAACTCGCTCGCATTCTGAATAATAAAATAATTGATGCTCACAAAGCAGGAGAAGCTACAAGAACGTAGCAAAGTGTTTTCAGGTAGCTGTTTCCTCAGATTGTAATGTTAAGAAATGGCAGTTAACAGAAACAGTGGAGATCAAGGTGAGGTCTGGGAGATGAAGAAAACTTTCTGAAAGAACTGCTCGTTGGATTGCTAGAAAGGCAAATAAAAAACCCTGGTTGACTGCAAAAGACCTTCAGAAAGATTTAGCAGACCCTGGAGTGGTGGGGCACTGTTCTACTATGCAGTAACACCTGAACAAATATGACCTTCATGGGAGAGTCATCAGAAGAAAACCTTTCCTGCGTCCTAGCCACAAAATTCAGCATCTGAAGTTTGCAAATGAACATCTAAATAAGCCTGATGCATTTTGGAAACAAGTCCTGTGGACTGATGAAATCAAAATAGAACTTTTTGGCCACAATGTGCAAAGGTATGTTTGGAGAAAAAAGGGGGCCAAATTCCAGGAAAAGAACACCTCTCCAACTCTGAAGCATGGGTGTGGATCGATCATGCTTTGGGGTTGTGTTGCAGCCAGTGGCACAGGGCACATTTCACTGGTCGAGGGAAGCATGGATTCGAATAAATACCAGCAAATTCTGGAAGCAAACATCACACCATCTGTAAAAAATTTGAAGTTAAAAAGAGGATGGGTCCTACAATAAGATACCTCAAGAGGCACAAGCTGAAGGTTTAGCCCTGGCCCTCACAGTCCCCTGACCTAAACATCATTGAAAATCTGTGGATAGATCGCAAAAGAGCAGTGCATGCAAGACAGCCCAAGAAACTTGTAGAACTGGAAGCCTTTTGCAAGGACGAATGTGTGAAAATCCCCCAGGTAAGAACTGAAAGATTATTAGCTGGCTACAAAAAGTGTTTATAACCTGTGATACTTGCCAAAGGGGGTGTTACTAGGTACTAACCATGCAGGGTGCCCAAACTTTTGCTTCGGGTCCTTTTCCTTTTTTGTCATTTTGAAAATGTAAAAGATGATTTTTTTTTTTTTTGCTTAAAATATAAAGAGAATGAGTCATCTTTAACTTTATGCCTTCTGGAGATCATTTCATCTTCAACTTGCTTAACAGCAGTTTTGACTAGGGGTGCCCAAACATTTGCATACCACTGTATGTATACAGATACGAGCATTTTGCGCAATAAACAGATCCAGATAATGGCATTGCAATTTGATTCGATTCTGATTCAAGCCAATGCTTTTTTGCAATTACTATTTTGTAAAGCCAACTTTGATACAACTTTCCTATTAATGCGAGCTGAGTGGAAAAGTCTTTAATCTTGATGTAACAGGTCTTGCAAATTGCAAAGGTCTTCGCAAGCCATTTTAACCGTCTGCTTCATAAAACCTAGCGTTCCCAAATGTCAGCTTTAAAAAAAGAGAAAGTGTTGCTTTGACGTCTTGCTGTGAGTGTTACTCAGTACTTGCCTTCTCCAACAACGCTTCTCCCACTCTGGCATTTTGAACATAAACATGTCTTCTTGAATCAGCTGAATTGAAAAAAAAAAAAGAACAAAGATTTTCAGTGTTTTTGAGGATTGAGGTTTTAATAATCTCCTTCTTTCTTGTGATGCACCACACAAATGATTATTTCCCTCAGCCATATGATGATGTTATTTTGATATATTACAAAGACACGAGTGTTTTAGTGAGAAATACGCCACTCGGATTTTTCATATGAGCTCCATCCGGGACATGGAGAACCAAAACCATTACATAAATCCCTATATGTCACTCGTGAAGAAATTGAGGAATTGTTTTGATAAATTTGGGGACTTTTTGTTTGTGAATGTGTCGATATAATTCAAAGAACATCACAAGTTGGCTTGAAGATATGAAGTTTATCTTTTCGTGTTCAAAAACTTGCATTTTTCATCCAAAATACATTGCGGATCTGAGTGACATATTTAAATAATATTGGCTGGCTTTGAGTGGTTTATCAGACATATTCCATTCAGCTAGCATGATACTGAACAAGTCAAAGACAAGTAGCTGAATGGAATATATGTGATAGACCAAGAAAAAAAGCCAGTCAATATTATTATTATTATTATACATACACACTCTCTTTTCCGGGCGGCACGGTGGTGTAGTGGTTAGCGCTGTCGCCTCACAGCAAGAAGGTCCTGGGTTCGAGCCCCGGGGCCGGCAAGGGTCTTTCTGTGTGGAGTTTGCATGTTCTCCCCGTGTCCGCGTGGGTTTCCTCCGGGTGCGCCGGTTTCCCCCACAGTCCAAAGACATGCAGGTTAGGTTAACTGGTGACTCTAAATTGACTGTAGGTGTGAATGTGAGTGTGAATGGTTGTCTGTGTCTATGTGTCAGCCCTGTGATGACCTGGCGACTTGTCCAGGGTGTACCCTGCCTTTCGCCCGTAGTCAGCTGGGATAGGCTCCAGCTTGCCTGCGACCCTGTAGAAGGATAAAGCGGCTAGAGATAATGAGATGAGACTCTCTTTTCCAGTTTTTCAATGTCTGTTGGTATGTTTTTCTCTTGTGAAGAATATCTAATGAAGTTTTGGTAGCCTTTCGGGTGTTCAACACATCTTTCTCTTTCCTGATGAGCAAAGAAATGGTTCTGTGCATGCGCAGCAGAAAACTCTCCCACTGAATATTCACATCAGCTCTGACGTGTGATGTCATGTTGTCTTGACAACCATGCAATATCGTAAACCATATTCAACACTCATTCTCCATTGGGTAGAATGATGTAATACACGTAGGATAAGGGATACGCTAACAATATTGCATGCTGTCAAACCAAATGAATGAAACCCGCTAGAAGGGAATAGAACACGTGTTCTTATTCCATGGACAAGTGCCCTGTATGTATAATAATTCCCGATATTTCACTCTGATGATGTCAGTCGGTGTTTTCCTGCTGATTAGACACACGTTGTCAAAATGGCGAACCGGTTCAAACTTAAAATTCTTCTGATTAACTTGCATATTATTTTTTTGTGGATGTGGACACAGTGGTGCAAAGATATGAAGTTTATCTTCTCATGTTGAAAATATTTCACTTTGCTCATGTTCACCACTCAAAGATAACGTTCATAATTGTGTGCCACTGTGTAATAGCCTCTCTATGTTATCTTGTGAGTTGAGATATATGCTATCATTATATATACAGTTAGGTCCATATATATTTGGACACTGACACAAATTTTGTTTTTTACCTGTTTACTGAAACATATTCAAGTTATAGTTATATAATGGACAAGGACATAAAGTCCAGACTTTCAGCTTTCATTTGAGGGGATCCACATTAAAATTGGATGAAGGGTTTAGGAGTTTCAGCTCCTTAACCTGTGCCACCCCGTTTTTAAAGGGACCAAAAGTAATTGGACAATTGACTCAAAGGCTATTTCATGGGCAGGTGTGGGCAATTCCCTCGTTATGTCAGTCATTCTCAATTAAGCAGATAAAAGGCCTGGAGTTGATTTGAGGTGTGGTGCTTGCATTTAGAAGATTTTGCTGTGAAGAAAACATGCGGTCAAAGGAGCTCTCCATGCAGGTGAAACAAGCCATCCTTAAGCTGCAAAAACAGAAAAAACCCATCTGAGAAATTGCTACAATATTAGGAGTGGCAAAATCTACAGTTTGGTACATCCTGAGAAAGAAAGAAAGCACTGGTGAACTCATCAATGCAAAAAGACCTGGACGCCCACAGAAGACAACAGTGGTGGATGATCGCAGAATAATTTCCATGGTGAAGAGAAACCCCTTCACAACAGCCAACCAAGTGAACAACACTCTCCAGGAGGTAGGCGTATCAATATCCAAATCTACCATAAAGAGAAGACTGCATGAAAGTAAATACAGAGGGTTCACTGCACGGTGCAAGCCACTCATAAGCCTCAAGCATAAAAAGGCTAGATTGGACTTTGCTAAAAAGCATCTAAAAAAAGCCAGCATGGTTCTGGAAGAACATTCTTTGGACAGATGAAACCAAGATCAACCTCGACCAGAATGATGGAAAGAAAAAAATATGGCGAAGGCGTGGTACAGCTCATGATCCAAAGCATACCACATCATCTGTAAAACACGGCGGAGGCAGTGTGATGGCTTGGGCATGCATGGCTGCCAGTGGCACTGGGTCACTAGTGTTTATTGATGATGTGACACGGGACAGAAGCAGCCGGATGAATTCTGAGGTATTCAGAGACATACTGTGTGCTCAAATCCAGCCAAACTGATTGGTCGGCGTTTCATAATACAGATGGACAATGACCCAAAACATAAAGCCAAAGCAACCCAGGAGTTTATTAAAGCAAAGAAGTGGAATATTCTTGAATGGCCAAGTCAGTCACCTGATCTCAACCCAATTGAGCAGCATTTCACTTGTTAAAGACTAAACTTCAGACAGAAAGGCCCACAAACAAACAGCAACTGAAAACCGCTGCAGTAAAGGCCTGGCAGAGCATTAAAAAGGAGGAAACACAGCGTCTGGTGATGTCCATTAATTCAAGACTTCAGGCAGTCATTGCCAACACCAAGTATTAGAAATGAACATTTTATTTACAGTTATTTAATTTGTCCAATTACTTTTGAGCCCCTGAAATGAAGGGATTGTGTTTAAAAAATGCTTTAGTTCCTCACATTTTTATGCAATCATTTTGTTCAACCCACTGAATTAAAGCTGAAAGTCTGAACTTCAACTGCATCTGAATTGTTTTGTTCAAAATTCATTGTGGTAATGTACAGAACCAAAATTAGAAAAATGTTGTCTCTGTCCAAATATTTATGGACCTAACTGTATATAAAACGCCATAATTTTCGATACATTAAATTGCTATTTCAAAATATTACATCGTTATTTCCAGGTATTAGCATTATTTCAAGAAATGAAGCTATTTCAATGGTATTATCTTGTTATTTTGAGGTACTACTGTGTCTTGTTTCAAAATAGTACGTCATGATGTTGAGGTCTTATCTTGTTACTTAACATTATCCTCACATTGCGTCAAGGTATTATCTTATTATTTAATAAATATCATACTGTTATTTGGAGTAAATGTCATTACTGTGAGGTATTATCTCATTTAAAAAAAAAAAAAAACATTACGTCATGATTTCGATGTATCGTCTCGTTATTTCAGAATGTTAATTCGAGGCATTATTTCATTATTTTCAAGATATTGTGCCATTATTCTGACTTAATGTCATTATTTTGCCTGAACAGATTCATCGCTTGAAATTATGATTATTTAAAATTATTATCTCATTGTTTCAGGATTGGTTAGACTTCTAGTTAAGATCTTGATATCTTGTTATTTTTGACTTTCTTATTTGTCAGTGAGACGGTAAACCAGACGCTGCTTTAGTGGAATTCAGGATATGTCCAGTGATTGCTAATTGGCTTCAACCTGCTTGGCAGAAAGTATCAAACAGTGTTATAATAATAATAATAATAATGGACAGTAGAGTTGATATTGAATCTCTTTCAAGTGGAAAAAATAAATAAATAAACTTATTTCTCTATCAGTGATTATAGATGGAAAAGTAAAGAGGACTGAGCACTGAGCCTTGTGGAATGCCAGGAGTAGCTCCTCTCGGTGCGATGCAAACCACTGTCATGCTAAGCTACTGATATGATACAGAAGAGAGCAATTTTTATCTGGAATTAGAAATGATTTTATCTATCATTTTGGTTTGTTCTGAACAGAAACATTGCATATCTGCTTGAGTCTTAAAAATAAATCCAAATAACAGCTTTGAAAATTAAAAAAAAATGTAATTAGCTAATTGAATGATTAAATTTAGATGGTAAGGGAATTCCATTGTTTTTTATTTAAAAAAATAATAACAATAATAAATATTTATTTTATTAATATCTTATACATAGGTACATTAATCATCTAAAATTTGGCTGTATAAAGCTATATAAAATATGAAATTGTGTTAAGAAAAAAGGAATCTGAATAGGTAAATATAATAATAATAATAATAATAATAATAATAATAATAATAATAATAATGACCTGAAATTATGACTCAGGAATGTTTTTGGTTTTTTTTAGCTTAACACACACTCACAAATTCCTGACTGCTAATTTCACTTCTTTTTTTCCCCCTACACTCTTGGAAATGCCCAACATGTGCAGTACCTCAGTATTCAGAAAATAGACTTTTCGATTTTAATACACAGTACACATCTTTCTGCACATCTTCTAGCACTGTTCATGAAACCAAAGCAGACACCAGAGACAGTGTGAGATTTCCATCGTAGCCAGAGGCTGATGGAACTCCTCCAGGCCACTGTACACAACAACCCAACCTCACACCTACTCTCATCGCTCATTTTAATCATCACCGATGCTTCTCATGAATACAGAAACGCGCCTCAAGGCTGTGCGGGGCCTCCAAATCGAGTTGAACAAAACCTCGAAAGGTCTGGAGAATTACAATTCGCTACGTGGAGGAATGTCGAAACCTTTCAGAGAGAGAGAGAGAGAGAGAGGATACTGAAACACCTTGAACCTGTCTCTAGCACCAACCTAACAGGTTTTATTCACACCACAATGGCAAAGGCTAATCTTCCACAAGTAGTGCCTGAGAACTCTGATACACAGACTACTAATTCACACTTGCTGAGGTGTTCAAGTTGTTTGTGCTTTGTAGAGCAGATGATAAATTAGGTACAAACATTCTCATCAGCCGGACTGTTGAATTTCAATGCGGGATAAGCTAACTTTCTAAACTTGCTGAATCACGCTAATTCACTTTGTTGTCCATAATAAGCTACGTTAGTCAGACGAGGAACAATGAAATTCTTTGTACTTTGATGAATTTGCATGAAAAAGTAGCTAGAGCTAGCTAAAAACAACTCACTGGACTTGAGTTTTCTTTTTTTTCTTTATCTGATAAGTTTAAATAAATATTTTCCAAAACTTTCCCCCTTTTGGTTTGTGTGACGCAGGAAATTAAAAAAAAAAAAGAAAGAAAGAAATGATTACTGTGCTCATATTAATATGTTATTGTTCAGAAACCATCCCTACAGTGAAGCATGGTGGTGGGAGCATCATACTAAGAGTCATCCTTAGCCTCGTTACATAGTCATTAACTTTTGGTGACAGACTTGCTTTTGTGCTGTATTCTCATTCTCATTATCTCTAGCCGCTTTATCCTTCTACCGGGTCGCAGGCAAGCTGGAGCCTATCCCAGCTGACTGCGGGCGAAAGGCGGGGTACACCCTGGACAAGTCGCCAGGTCATCACAGGGCTGACACATAGACACAGACAACCATTCACACTCACATTCACACCTACGCTCAATTTAGAGTCACCAGTTAACCTAACCTGCATGTCTTTGGACTGTGGGGGAAACCGGAGCACCCGGAGGAAACCCACGCGGACACGGGGAGAACATGCAAACTCCGCACAGAAAGGCCCTCGCCAGCCCCGGGGCTCGAACCCAGGACCTTCTTGCTGTGAGGCGACAGCGCTAACCACTACACCACCGTGCCGCCCTGTGCTGTATTCTTTCCACCTTTACTTTTTTTAAATATAAACAAACACTTTATTGGATATTTTCTACAAACAAACCCTTTAAAGGTGCTCAAGGCAAAACTTTTCGGTGCTTTTTTTTTTTTTTTTGCAGCCAGGGTTGCCTTTAACTTTAAAATATATTCCACAGACTAATAGGAACGTTTTATTTGAATACGTACAATAATTTTGGATATCTGTGACGTAACCATAGAGCTTTTTATTCCTGAACTTTCTGCCAACAGAACACATGGTGACATTATTTATAGTCTGACTCTTTGTTTGCCTGTTTGTTTTTACTTTTTGAGGTTTTTTAGATTAAACCCATTTCAATTCAGCTAAGCAAACAAACAGGTTAATATCTACTGTAAGAACTGAACTGTTTGTGACCTGTAATAATTCACTCAATTCATGATTCGATTCGGTTCACGATATCATGATTGGGTTCACAATTCAACTATCCCATTATATTTTAGACATAAATAAATAAATAAATAAATAAATAAATAAAATTTCATTCTCAACAAAAGAAACATGTATTTTCCTATTCTTTTGTCAACGTAAATATTCCTTTTGTTAAATATTTTTTTTTTAAATCTGTTTCATTTTCTTTATAACCAACAATAATTATTGACCCACATTTGCAAAGGATGGAGTAAAATATAATAGTCTATAAACTAAAACATTCATTTTATTAAAAATGAAAAAAAATCGGCCTTTTCAAAATAAAATTTTATGAACATCTGTACTTCCTCCATTTGTTTCTCTTTTCTTTATCTTTTAGCAGCCTGTAAAAAGAGAGAGAACAAGAGATCTCTGATTTCTCGTTAAATCTATTTGTAGTCAACCTCACTGGAGCGCTTTCCCATTTTAGATCTGTTTATTTTTGTGTGCATTCACAACATTTGATAGAGCTGTGTTACTTCCACCTACAATGAAGTCATGTGTATTCCTGTGATTGTACATTGTTGCACCTAAACAACACAATTACATCGAGGAAAAACTGAGATTACACAGCCAGATAATAATTATTTCATCGATTGAACTAGTCATAAATTTTTTGCATGATTTATCATCGCACAATATATCATTACATGCATAATACAGTGGAGTGCTGTTATAATACGTTTCGCTATTACACGAAAACTGTTGCAACACAGTCTGGCTCTGAAAATTTTAATTTATACAGCTGCATTCGAGAACTCAACAGTCTCAGACTCGGAGGAAGAGTTACCTGAACATCCGTTAAGATGGTTTGAATGCAGTGATACTTCTGCGACGAATGTCACGCATCTACGAGACATGCTTCATTA
Source organism: Neoarius graeffei (assembly GCF_027579695.1). Lineage (NCBI taxonomy): Eukaryota > Metazoa > Chordata > Actinopteri > Siluriformes > Ariidae > Neoarius > Neoarius graeffei. The sequence goes on from NC_083584.1 coordinate 65,261,432, forward strand.
CATCCAACTACAGGCCTGCACGAGATTTCAACAAATGAAAGGACTAAAATGTGCTGTGTTCTGGCATAGCATGTAATTGTGCTTGTTGCACGATTTCCATTGTTCTATTCTTTGAACCCTTCTTGTTTACTTGTTATTCCGTGCAGTTAATTATTACATGATTGTCCATATTCTTCTCACTGCTCTTGTCATTTTATAATGATTTGTAATTAATTACAGCTGACTATGCTGTATGGAGTTATGCTTGCAGTTGTTCAGAGCAGGCCAAAGCTTGGATTTTTAATACCCTGCAATGCAAACATAGGATGTCGTGAGAGAAAAAGCAAGTTTTGGAAAGAATACATTTATTTTATAATGCATATACATGAAAATAAAATGTATTTAAATAGCATACATGAGCATCTACCGTGAGCTGGCCTAGTGGTTAGTGTGTCCGCCTCTCGACCGGGAGATCGTGAGTTCTACTCGCGGTTGGGTCATACCAAAGACCATCATAAAAATGATACCTACTGCAATCTCGCAAGGCATGCTGCAATACAGATGCGAATAGGGAGTCAAACTCGTGCAGTTACCAAAGGACCACCCCCACTGTAACCCAAGCTGTATAATAGGCGAGAGGCTGAGGACTACCCAATGGAGATCAATGCCACCCGATGCCCCTTAACTCTTTACCCGTTAATGACGACCCCATGTATATCCCATAATGACCACATATGACGCCTTGTCTTTAGAGTTTTTTTCTTGTAAATATGTTCTAGGGGCGGCACGGTGGTGTAGTGGTTAGCGCTGTCGCCTCACAGCAAGAAGGTCCTGGGTTCGAGCCCCGGGGCCGGCGAGGGCCTTTCTGTGTGGAGTCTGCATGTTCTCCCCGTGTCCGCGTGGGTTTCCTCCGGGTGCTCCGGTTTCCCCCACAGTCCAAAGACGTGCAGGTTAGGTTAACTGGTGACTCTAAATTGAGCGTAGGTGTGAATGTGAGTGTGAATGGTTGTGTGTCTATGTGTCAGCCCTGTGATGACCTGGCGACTTGTCCAGGGTGTACCCCGCCTTTCGCCCGTAGTCAGCTGGGATAGGCTCCAGCTTGCCTGCGACCCTGTAGAAGGATAAAGCGGCTAGAGATAATGAGATGAAATATGTTTTAAGGGTGAACAGTATATACTTGCCACCAAGGGTGGCTGTAGCAACTGCTTTAAGGGGTAAAGAGTTAAGGACCTGGTTAGTACTGGGATGGGAAACTGCCTGGGAAGACCAGGTCCTGGCATGGGAGGGACTTTGACTTTTGACATAAATATCCATTGCTCTAATCTGGGACATGTAATCAGTCTTTGAGGTGCGTGCTGCTCAGAGTGCGAATGAGAGTTCAAAGCGTGCAGGCACGATGATATCACAGGTAGCAAAACATTTTCTTACATAGATAGACGACCTTTCGATTTCATAAAATCTGTGAAATTTAATTCCCTCTGAAATGTGGTCATTGTGATATATGTTTATTTCTGTAATATCTCACAAAATATCAGGCCATTCTGTGGCTGGGAAGTTATTTAATTTGAAGGGATTAAAACAAATAATGTGCATGCAATCACTTGCTTCGTGGAGACAGAGGAAGTCCATGTGCGCATACGCAGGTTTACCTTTGACTGCGCACTGACAGTTCCATCAATCTGTTGCTAAATGAACAGCTGATCACACCGAGGTGCTTGCTGACCGCCGATATTTATTAGTTTGGTCCTGCATTTCCTTTCCTTCGCAACATAACATCTTTTCTTCTCGCTTTCCGTTACTGTAGTTGGTCTTTCACATTTCATTTGCACACTCACATCCTCTATTTTTCTCTCCTGTTTCAAATTTGTATCCTACAATGCCTTGCGTGAATGGGGAAAGCCCACCATGTCATGCATGATATAGTATCTTGAATTGGGTCATGGTGAAGCAGGAAAAAATAGTGGAGAATTTAGGGCCACATGGCTTTAAAATCATCAACTGTTCTATTAAATAATAATAATAGTAGTAATAATAGAGGCGGCACGGTGGTGTAGTGGTTAGCGCTGTCGCCTCACAGCAAGAAGGTCCTGGGTTCGAGCCCCGTGGCCGGCGAGGGCCTTTCTGTGTGGAGTTTGCATGTTCTCCCCGTGTCCGCGTGGGTTTCCTCCGGGTGCTCCAGTTTCCCCCACAGTCCAAAGACATGCAGGTTAGGTTAACTGGTGACTCTAAATTGAGCGTAGGTGTGAATGTGAGTGTGAATGGTTGTCTGTGTCTATGTGTCAGCCCTGTGATGACCTGGCGACTTGTCCAGGGTGTACCCCGCCTTTCGCCCGTAGCCAGCTGGGATAGGCTCCAGCTTGCCTGCGACCCTGTAGAACAGGATAAAGCGGCTAGAGATAATGAGATGAGATGAGAATAATAATAATAAAATTGGAAGTCTGTGATTTGAATTCAGTAGTTTTCGGTCCACTGAACAAAAATAATTGAGCATCAGGGAAAATTATTTTTATGACCTACACTTGAAAAATCTGAAAGGCAGTCTACCTTTAAAAAAAAAAAAAAAAAGAATTATCAGCATAGTAAAAACGATTGTAGTTGCTGCAATTTCTCCATTGGATATCTTCAGGGAACTGGTTTATCTCAAAAATAATGCTCACAGAATATTTTATATTCGAGCCAAGCCACATTTTCCATATTATAGCACAGGCGGATTCTTTGGATCCCAACTTCTGTGTTATAACGGCGCTCCACTGTAGTCAGTATAAAAATGCTGATAACAATGGGTTATGATTTCTAAAGCAAAGTAAAAACAATCATGACTACACCAATCTTCACACCATCCTGAGATAACGTTTACAGCTGAATTGGAAATGTCATTAGACAGTCGTGTAATTACAGCCTGAACAAGCAAAAATAGATGAAAGCGATGAATGAAAGCAGGATTCCAGTTGAGTGGCTGTTTCGCATAAAAAGGCTTCTCGCAGATGATGAACAGATGAAATTTCGTTGAGAAGCGAATGAGCAGCTGAACGCTGACAGCAAGTCGGAGATTTATGAGAAATCAAAGTCACGAAAGCTCACACTTCATTCCACACACAAACCTGCACACGCTCGTGAGGACACCTGAAAACCGTTTAGTGAGACACTTATATAGAATAAAACTAATTATAAATGGAGACTAATCACTTCAAGTTAATAATCTACTGTCATTTCAGCTGCACATGATACTGTAGGTTAGAATGTATTTTCATGAGCCAAGGCATGTGCCTCAAGAGGCAAGTCACTGGCTGTTCAACAGTTTACTGTGCAAAAGTTAGCACACCCTTCCCCGGTTTAGGCTAGGTCCGCTTGATATCACAATGCTAAATATATATTAAACCAAAGGGCTATTTTTTGTCTTTTAATTTATCCTTCCATTAGTTAAATATTTCAGACCTGTGACTTGTTGATTTCAGCTTCCAACAATTTTTTTTCAGCAGTTTACTTCCATATTTCTTAAAAAATTAACAATATATTGACTTTCTCCAATGCAAGAATATACCATTTATGTAATCCATCATTTATCCCTCTGGGGTCTGAAGGTATTTTCTGGCTCTCTAATGATTTTGGCATGCGCTGATTCTGTTGTCTGTTTTAACAAATCCTAGCAGTATTTTCAAAGTCATATGACTTTCTTGTATTCAGCACAAGTTCAGCTACAATAATATCTCTGTAGTCTGTATGTCATGATTGTATTTAAAAAAATAACAGATAAATGAAGATGTTGTAAAAAGCAGTTTTAGAACTATGTTGGAATGTGTGAAAAAAACATGACCTTACCCACTGTGTCGAACCGTCACTTGAGGTGATTCTGTTCGGTCTTAGGAATGGATCAAGCACAAAAACTTAAGTCTGCTCCGTTGATTTGGAGAATTAACTGGCCATCAAAACATTTATGTCCAATTGTTTTGGGATAAAGGGTTGGCAGTGGGAGGGGTATTCAATGAGAAGAGTAAAAAATTCCATTCCATTCAATGAGAAGAGTGAAAACACGTCCCACTGCCAACCCTTAATCCCATCAGCATACATGTCAACCTATACGGAATGTCCGTATTTTATACGGATTTGATTCAATAAACGTAGTATACGGGTGTATAAACAAAGTTATACGGATTCTTTAAAAAAACTTCAATATTTATTTAGAGCTATAATCAATTCCCACGATGATAAAAGAGTGCATAACATTTACAAACGTACTGTACACCACAGACAGCCAGTAAAGAGTCTTATGAAATCGCACGTTATCTTGTGGTAGCGAGACTTTGTTCCACTTCTGATCATGCGCACACCACATTGCGAGAATCCCGCTAACCGTGAAGTCATAGACATATAAACATAGACGCCGCCTTCTGCGTAGAATCATATGTCATCCTCGCCGCCATATTGGATGTGGCAAAGTGGAGATTCTTCAGCGTCTAGCGTATAGCGTCTAGACAGTAGCCGAGAATAAAGATGCCTCATTCATGTGCTGCGTTTAACTGTACCAACAGGTTTACCGTCCAAACGAGATCACATGGGATTACCTTTCACAGGTGAGACTGGAAAAATACTTTTCATTGTATTTGGTCATTATAACGTAATTTTACGAACAGATTTTCCTGACTTTGTGGCTAATATGAAGTCTCGCGCATAATAGCCGCTCGGTGAAACCTGTCTCCAAACACTGAAGTATTTCCTTCGTAACGACGCTGATAACACTTTGTGTTTTTGTCAAACATTGGAGCTTTGTATTCATTCTGAAGGGTTATTGTTATTAATATTGAATAAAAAGTAACTGGGATATATCATTGTTAATAATCATTCAAATTTTAGGTAAATTATTTTAATTTGCATCTTATATGGATTTTATAAGGGAAATACGGATTTTGGAGGTTGGTTATACAGGTTTGATTGACCAAAGGTTGACATGTATGCATCAGATTAGCTCTTAATCCCATCAGGTCAAGTCACAATGGGTAAGGTCATGTTTTATTACACATTCCAACACAGTTCTAAAACCACTTTTTACATCACCTTCATTTATCTGGCATTTGACTTTATTTTGGTATTTGACTCTATTCAGTGTGTCTTGAAATTATCTCTTGTACTATTTTACTCAGTTCAGAGCCATAATCAACTCTGTTACTCTGTTACTCAATTACTCTGTAATTTTGCTCCCAGTCCAACTCCACATTTTACTCTCTAAACTGAAAATAGAGCAAAATTAACTATTTTTGAGGAAAATACTTTAACTCTGGAACATTTTCTCAGTCATTTTTCCTGTTTATGCACTACAGCGCACGCATATCAACTGATCTGCTCATATGCGTATTAGACATATTTACACTTAGTTGAGCTGATCTTCGGCTGGATCGAGTCAAAGTAAAAAAAAGGCACCGCTCATCATCAGTGTTGCAGTTCTCAGGATTGAATTGAATCACTGTCCTGAAATTGAATTGCTGTCCTGAAGCATGAATTGAGTCATGAATTAAATCACTGTCCTGAATCATCCGAAGCGCCTCCTGCCCATAAAATTGCTGTGCCGTGTCACAACGAGTTTTACCGCCAAACAGCCTAAACTATGTCTGACAGATTTTATCCCATTTACGGTGGGCGTTCCCACCGTGAAAGAGAAACAAATCAAAACCAAAAGAGTGAAAGTGATTATCATGCTGTTACCATGTGAACAGTCTTTTATGAATGTGTAATTGTGAGCTCAGCGCTCTGAGTCCGGTGTGACTGAGTAAGGTGACAAGTTTTACGCTCCATCTAATTTAGGTAATTTAAAAATTATAATATTATTTGGCAGTGGGCACATAGGAAAGTGTAACGTATAAAGTTTCTGTCAATATGTTTATCATGCTTGTATGATTAAAAACTTGTATCTAAATACATGACCTACTCATTCTAAACCTGCCAAGCTTCGCCAGCGAAGCTCTTGACCCCAGAGGATTAAAACCTAAAGAAAGCTTTTTAAAGCTTTTCCCTTTAATAAACTGTACATTTCATCTCACGCTTGTAAATTATAAACTGGAGATGCTAGTTATTCAGTATATTATAGCCTATTTGGATTAAAAAATAAGGTTTTTGTTGAACAAAACACTCAAAATGGTTACAAAAACAAAGCTACAGAGGTTTTACAGAGAGAAAGGAAAATAAAGTTAATTTATTTTTTACATTTTAAAAAGTAAAATCTAAAAGAAGACTGAAATGCGGGGTGTATCCTGGAGAAGGACAGCCAGTTAAAAGAAAAAACAGTTTGAAAATAACTAAAATTGGAACAAAACAATATCATAATAAAAACCAGATTTTTGTTGTGGACCTGTCCATCTCCAGGCCTGATTTACTGAAGGCAGCATGCAACATCATCTGGCAGAGTTCGAACTGTTATGTAAAGAAGAAATAGTAAGAATGTGGAGCGCAATATGAGGCCTGGGAGTAATCAGAAGCACTTGCTGGATGGGAATCAGCCAAGTCCTTGTTTTTCCAAGGTGGGAGGAAACTGAAGAACTCAGAAGAAACCCACAAGGACATTGAAATCACCACCAGCATAGGCCATGGGAGGTCATAGCCTAATGGTTAGAGAAGCAGCTTTGGGGCCAAAAGGTCACTGGATTGATTCCCTGGACCATCAGAAATGGCTGAAATGCCCTTAAGTAAGGTACCTAACCCCCAACTGCTGTTCTGGGTATGCTGCTCTGGATAAGAGCATCTGCTAACTGTCTATAATGTAACAAGTACCCTGAACCAGTTTTTGTTCCTAGCAATAATGAAGGAACCCAACCAACACGTGATGCTATAAATGGATTTCTTCTTTATCTTGTCCTAAAGGAATTGGGTAAACCTGATGAAAAAAATTATCATATTCCTCATAAAGAAGTTCCTTAAATGAATATCTTCTTGTTATCTACCGTACAATCCAGTCTTATCTCCAATCCTCGGTTGGAGATTTAAGTGTTTTACAGCTCTTAACTTGCCTCATCTTGCTTTAATGACTGCTACCAACTTCTTCATGATCTGTATCTGATGTGTTAGCCGTCACGAACCGCTGAGTTTTATACTAAATAACTTGTGCTGGATGAAACAGTTACGGTTCAGGGTAGAGTTCAAGTCTGTACATGTCTTCAATCCTAATGAAATGAAACTCAGTCCTGCTTGTTATAATTCAAGCAAAATTCTCATGATTTGGGTTACCGTACACAGCACTCACCATGACTTAAATGGGCTGGCTCACTCTTCCCAGAATCCTCTGCGCCAAGTAGTGAGTTGCCATTTCCGATGTTGCCGATATTCCAAAAACTATCTGCAACAATGCAGCAAAATCATAATCCTTGGCAAATAATCATAAATTGTAATGTGAAATTGAAGATAATATGTCAAAGTATCCTCACTGGACATTCTGTCCACCAACCCATTCCATTTTCCGATGGTTATTCCATTGTAATGGACCTGAACCAACCTCAACCTTCTCGCCACAAAGTAAAGAAACTGGCAGAATCAGGAAAATTCTATTCAAAGCTTCACTAACCGTGAATTTGCCGAGGATTTGCTGCGGAGAGCTAGCAGGTAGTGGTCACATGCTTTCCAAGCAAAAACAATGAGCAGGATTATGGGACGAGTGAGCCAGCCCCTTTAACCATCTCCTGGTTAGACCCAATGACATAACTGGACTAGCCATCAAGGGCGGGGCAAAAAAATAACATGATGTGGTGTCTTTGGTCTGAATATGATCCTCACTGGACAGAAAAATCACACAGCTAATTAACTTTAGTTTTTCATATCACAAGCAAAAATCACAGTTAAAATAAGATTAGCCGACATTTATAGAGTAACAAATTCAATAGCAATAGCTAACAGTAGCTAATAATAAACTGAACAAAGCCAAAATGTTATGCCTCCTAATGGTAACAAATATCACTAAAGTAAAAAAAAAAGTAAATAAATAAATAAAAAAAGGGGTGGAGTGACCAGTGTTTGCTCATATGTTTGTTCAGTGTGGTCGCTGAGGGCAGGAAATAGTTTGTTTTAGTCTTTATGTTTTACGTAGCTAAACTTGTTTGTGAAAAAAAGACGAAATTTTCCAATTTTCCAGAGAGGGTGATGTTGTGGGCGTCGTGTAATTATTCAAACTAGCTTATCACAATAAGATTTGATCGAAGTTCACAAAATTTTAACTTTAACACGCACAACTGTAAACCGCAAGTCTAATTCGTGAGTGCGATTTGTGATTGGGCGTGTGATTTGCAATTCTAAATTTGTGCTTCTGAACTTAAATTTCAAAATTTGAAAATATGCGATTCGAAATTTACATCGAGGAGCACAACTTGTTCTTCTTTAAAACATTTCTCAAACATGCTCAGTAATAATTTATGCAAAAACAAACCAGCTATTAAAAACATCGGCACATTATTTCAACATGTACAGGGGAATTCTAACGATTTATGAGTCAAAGACATTTTAAAGCAGAACACGACAGATGTACTGAGCAATTTTTCAAAACAACACAACAAAAAAAGATATTGTAATGAGTCTTTGTCAGTGGCTTCCTGATGTTTTTTTTTTTATGTATGTATGCAAATGAGTCTTGGTGTAATTAAATATGTATACATTTGCATATTTAATAGAACCAACAAACTTTTTGTCTTTTAAGTCAGAATGTAATCATTTAATTCTGCATCCAAACGCTCTCCAGAGCAAGCAAACACTTGATTCTTTACTTAAGAAACTTTTGTTTTAAAAAGAGTGCGTTCATGTTATAACATAAATCCAACAATTTTGGTAAAAAAAATCGCCTGGAATGTTGTTCTCACTCATTCGAACTTCAGAATCACTTTAAAATTTCTCAAAAAAACACAAAAAACCCCAAGAATTTTGGTGTTGAGTGTAGAAATAAATGATTTGAAGTAAAACGGTTGAAAAAAACACAAAGCGGTTTAATGTGTTCACACTCTTGTAAGCGCCGATGGGAATGTGATGTGATTGAAGTGGGCGGAGCTTATTCCTTCAATAAAGGTGCTATGGTGGCTGAGATTGTTACTTTTACAGTATTACCGCCACTATGACAGAGGACACAGTGTGGAGACAGAAAAACAAACTTTTTGTCTTTTGAAGTCAGAACGCAATCATTTAATTCTGCATCCAAACGCTCTCCGGAGCAAGCAAACACTTTTAATCCTTTACTTAAGAAACTTTTGTTTTAAAAACAGTGCATTCACGTTATAACATAAATCCAACAATTTCGGTAAAAAAAAAAAAAAATCGCCTGGAATGTTGTTCTCACTCATTCAAACTTCAGAATCACTTTAAAATTTCTCAAAAAAAAAAAAAAACAAGAATTTTGGTGTTGAGTGTAGAAATAAATGATTTGAAGTAAAACGGTTGAAAAAAAACACAAAGCGGTTTAACGCGTTCACACTCTTGTAAGCGTCGATGGGAATGTGATGTGATTGAAGTGGGCGGAGCTTATTCCTTCAATAAAGGTGCTATGGTGGCTGAGATTGTTACTTTTACAGTATTACGCCACTATGACAGAGGACACGGTGCGGAGACAGAAAAACAAACTTTTTGTCTTTTGAAGTCAGAACATAATCATTTAATTCTGCATCCAAACGCTCTCCGGAGCAAGCAAACACTTTTAATCCTTTACTTAAGAAACTTTTGTTTTAAAAACAGTGCGTTCACGTTATAACATAAATCCAACAATTTCGGTAAAAAAAAAAAAATCGCCTGGAATGTTGTTCTCACTCATTCAAACTTCAGAATCACTTTAAAATTTCTCAAAAAAAAAAAACAAGAATTTTGGTGTTGAGTGTAGAAATAAATGATTTGAAGTAAAACGGTTGAAAAAAAAACACAAAGCGGTTTAACGCGTTCACACTCTTGTAAGCGCCGATGGGAATGTGATGTGATTGAAGCAGGCGGAGCTTATTCCTTCAATAAAGGTGCTATGGTGGCTGAGATTGTTACTTTTACAGTATTACCGCCACTATGACAGAGGACACGGTGCAGAGACAGAAAAACAAACTTTTTGTCTTTTGAAGTCAGAACGCAATCATTTAATTCTGCATCCAAACGCTCTCCGGAGCAAGCAAACACTTTTAATCCTTTACTTAAGAAACTTTTGTTTTAAAAACAGTGCGTTCACGTTATAACATAAATCCAACAATTTCGGTAAAAAAAAAAAAATCGCCTGGAATGTTGTTCTCACTCATTCAAACTTCAGAATCACTTTAAAATTTCTCAAAAGAAAAAAAAACCAAGAATTTTGGTGTTGAGTGTAGAAATAAATGATTTGAAGTAAAACGGTTGAAAAAACACAAAGCGGTTTAACGCGTTCACACTCTTGTAAGCGCCGATGGGAATGTGATGTGATTGAAGCAGGCGGAGCTTATTCCTTCAATAAAAGTGCCGTGGAGGCTGAGATGAAACAAAAACGACTCGTGTTACTTTATTGCGCCACTATGACAGAGGACACGATCTGGAGACAGAAACGTTGAACAAACGACCGAGATGGTTATTTCTACCTGTAGCGTCTCGGCTTTATCTCTTTCATAGATTCCAGATGACTTTATTTATCGGTGTCCGAGCTTTGGTGTGGTTTATGTCACTCAAATCAAATCAAATTAAAAAAAAAAAAAATTGGCTATGATTCACAGATCCCTGGAGGTTCCATGATGGTGGCTTAAAAAAAAAAAAAAAAACACACAAACAACCACCTGCTGTATATAACATTTGGACATTTGGATAGCAGATGGTATTATCATGCTCTTGTGATTTTTTATATTTCTTTGTGAACCGCTTCTTCCTCACAGCAGGAGAACAGCTGATGAAGTGCATGCAGATTAACCCAGAAGAGAAGCTGTCAATATATATATATATGCAGCAGAAATCCTCACAACTCCATCCAATATTCACTTTCCTTCTTTATTTTTTACTGAGTGCCCAGGATCTGTGAGATGTTTCATGATATGAGAATGCATGACTGGGATGATGCTGAAGGAGGGAGAAACTCATCTCCACTGGACGCACCGGGTCTGAACGCAGTGACACAACATGACACCGGGAATCAGGAACGGAAGCGCGCGCGCATCCATAAGGATGCTTGGAGTCGCAAGCGCAAAAGTTGCACGCACGGACAGAACACCCACTCTCTCTCTCTCTCTCTCTCTGTCCGTACCTGATGATGGCTGTGTCTCCCTGGCGCACGGTGATGTTGTCCGTGGCGCGCTGAACGTCCACGCTCCGTGCTGGAAAACCTGCGGGCAGAAGAACACACAGCAGTCGGAAAAGGGTCGCGTGCAAGTGGCACCAGCAGCACGCGCTCCTTCGCACCGACATCACGGCACACACAGCGCGCGCGGAGATAGATCCAAGAGAAAGACGGACAGGAGACCGGGAGGAGGAGGAGGAGGAGGAGGAGGAGGAGGGAGGAAGTGCGTGCTCAAAATAAAGGTGATGAAAAAAAGCGCCCGAGTGATTTTTACACCCGTCCTGAAAACGTCTCTCACTTGGATTCGGTCTCAGAAAAAATTAAAAACACTGAGGCTGAGAAAGAAAAAAAAAAAAAAAGAAAGCAAAGCCGCGCGAGTTCGGGATGAAGGCATGAAGAGAGGAGGCGCACAGATCCGCTCTGTGATGATGCGCCGCTCGCCGCGCGAGGAGGCACAGCCTGAGTGGGTTCGGAGCGCGCGCGCGCTCCCGCCGCCCCGCTATACATCCTCACTGCTGCTGCTCGCGCTGCCGCCGCTGCTGATGGTGCAAACACCTCCCCCCACTCCTCCCCCCCCCCCCCCCCCCCCCCACCCGAGCGCGCATTTGGCACGCTTTCCAGGTCGTCACGGCAACGGGATACTCACGCGCCTTCCCGAACCCCGCCTTGATGCAAAAACAAACAAACAAACAAGCTTTAACGCGACGCTAACAAAACATCATCTGTATCCTGTTCTACACATAAGGGTAGTACCTCACTGGGCTGCGACAGCCCGAGACTAGTTGGTGACACAACAATTGCGATAAAATATGCGAATTAGCGACAATTTTCACTTGGAATCGCAATTGTCGTGTCTCCAACTAGTCGCAGGCTGTCAAACTTTCGAAACTCTCGCGAATGACGTTCGCAATTTGTCGCAAGCTGTCACAGCCCAGCCAGTATCTCACCGGGCTGCGACAGCCCGCGACTAGTTGGAGGCACAACAATTGCGATAAAATATGCGAATTAGCGATAATTTTCACTTGGAATCACACTGAATTGATATTCGCATATTTTACCGCAATTGTTGTGTCTCCAGCTAGTCGCAGGCTGTCAGAGCCCGGCTTTCCCTCGGCAGGCAGGGAAGTAGAGGAAGCCTCACGGAAACTGAACTGACAAGGGTTTGCGACACATTTGTGGCTATTTTGAGAGAAATTTTGTCGCACGAATTTTTTTGAACATGTTCAAAATTTCAGCGACGAAGGAGCGACACTTTGCGACTCGTGCGAGGAAAGTGAGAAGCCCTGCGAATGTTTCAAGACACTTTTGAAACTCTCGCGAATGACGTTCGCAATTTGTCGCAAGCTGTCACAGCCCAGCCAGTATCTCACCGGGCTGCGACAGCCCTCGACTAGTTGGAGACACAACAATTGCGATAAAATATGCGAATTAGCAACAATTTTCACTTGGAATCACACTGAATTGATATTCGCATATTTTACCACAATTGTTGTGTCTCGAACTAGTCGCAGGCTGTCGCAGCCCGGCTTTCCCTCGGCAGGCAGGGAAGTAGAGGAAGCCTCACGGAAACTGACCTGACAAGGGTTTGCGACACATTTGCGGCTATTTTGAGAGAAATTTTGTCGCACGAATTTTTTGAACATGTTCAAAATTTCAGTGACGAAGGAGCGACACTTTGCGACTCGGGCGAGGAAATTGAGAAGCCCTGCGAATGTTTCAAGACACTTTTGAAACTCTCGCGAATGACGTTCGCAATTTTTCGCAAGCTGTCACAGCCCAGCCAGTATCTCACCGGGCTGCGACAGCCCGCGACTAGTTGGAGACACAACAATTGCGATAAAATATGCGAATTAGCGATAATTTTCACTTGGAATCACACTGAATTGATATTCGCATATTTTACCGCAATTGTTGTGTCTCCAACTAGTCGCAGGCTGTCGCAGCCCGGCTTTCCCTCGGCAGGCAGGGAAGTAGAGGAAGCCTCACGGAAACTGACCTGACAAGGGTTTGCGACACATTTGTGGTTATTTTGAGAGAAATTTTGGTGCACGAATTTTTTGAGCATGTTCAAAATTTAAGCGACGAAGGAGCGACACTTTGCAACTCGTGCGAGGAAATTGAGAAGCCCCGCGAATGTTTCAAGACACTTTTGAAACTCTCGCGAATGACGTTCGCAATTTGTCGCAAGCTGTCACAGCCCAGCCAGTATCTCACCGGGCTGCGACAGCCCTCGACTAGTTGGAGACACAACAATTGCGATAAAATATGCGAATTAGCGATAATTTTCACTTGGAATCACACTGAATTGATATTCGCATATTTTACCGCAATTGTTGTGTCTCCAACTAGTCGCAGGCTGTCGCAGCCCGGCTTTCCCTCAGCAGGCAAGGAAGTAGAAGAAGCCTCACGGAAACTGACCTGACAAGGGTTTGCGACACATTTGCGGCTATTTTGAGAGAAATTTTGTCGCACGAATTTTTTGAACATGTTCAAAATTTCAGCGACGAAGGAGCGACACTTTGCGACTCGGGCGAGGAAATTGAGAAGCCCTGCGAATGTTTCAAGACACATTTGAAACTCTTGCGAATGACGTTCGCAATTTGTCGCAAGCTGTCACAGCCCCGCCAGTATCTCACCGGGCTGCGACAGCCCTCGACTAGTTGGAGACACAACAATTGCGATAAAATATGCGAATTAGCGATAATTTTTACTTGGAATCACACTGAATTGATATTAGCATATTTTACCGCAATTGTTGTGTCTCCAACTAGTCGCAGGCTGTCGGAGCCCGGCTTTCCCTCGGCAGGCAGGGAAGTAGAGGAAGCCTCACGGAAACTGAACTGACAAGGGTTTGCGACACATTTGTGGCTATTTTGAGAGAAATTTTGTCGCACGAATTTTTTTGAACATGTTCAAAATTTCAGCGACGAAGGAGCGACACTTTGCGACTCGTGCGAGGAAAGTGAGAAGCCCTGCGAATGTTTCAAGACACTTTTGAAACTCTCGCGAATGACGTTCGCAATTTGTCGCAAGCTGTCACAGCCCAGCCAGTATCTCACCGGGCTGCGACAGCCCTCGACTAGTTGGAGACACAACAATTGCGATAAAATATGCGAATTAGCAACAATTTTCACTTGGAATCACACTGAATTGATATTCGCATATTTTACCACAATTGTTGTGTCTCGAACTAGTCGCAGGCTGTCGCAGCCCGGCTTTCCCTCGGCAGGCAGGGAAGTAGAGGAAGCCTCACGGAAACTGACCTGACAAGGGTTTGCGACACATTTGCGGCTATTTTGAGAGAAATTTTGTCGCACGAATTTTTTGAACATGTTCAAAATTTCAGTGACGAAGGAGCGACACTTTGCGACTCGGGCGAGGAAATTGAGAAGCCCTGCGAATGTTTCAAGACACTTTTGAAACTCTCGCGAATGACGTTCGCAATTTTTCGCAAGCTGTCACAGCCCAGCCAGTATCTCACCGGGCTGCAACAGCCCGCGACTAGTTGGAGACACAACAATTGCGATAAAATATGCGAATTAGCGATAATTTTCACTTGGAATCACACTGAATTGATATTCGCATATTTTACCGCAATTGTTGTGTCTCCAACTAGTCGCAGGCTGTCGCAGCCCGGCTTTCCCTCGGCAGGCAGGGAAGTAGAGGAAGCCTCACGGAAACTAACCTGACAAGGGTTTGCGACACATTTGCGGCTATTTTGAGAGAAATTTTGTCGCACGAATTTTTTGAACATGTTCAAAATTTCAGCAACGAAGGAGCAACACTTTGCGACTCAGGCGAGGAAATTGAGAAGCCCTGCGAATGTTTCAAGACACTTTTGAAACTCTCGCGAAAGACGTTCGCAATTTGTCGCAAGCTGTCACAGCCCCACCAGTATCTCACCGGGCTGCGACAGCCCTCGACTAGTTGGAGACACAACAATTGCGATAAAATATGCGAATTAGCGATAATTTTCACTTGGAATCACACTGAATTGATATTCGCATATTTTACCGCAATTGTTGTGTCTCCAACTAGTCGCAGGCTGTCGCAGCCCAGCTTTCCCTCAGCAGGCAAGGAAGTAGAAGAAGCCTCACGGAAACTGACCTGACAAGGGTTTGCGACACATTTGTGGTTATTTTGAGAGAAATTTTGGCGCACGAATTTTTTGAGCATGTTCAAAATTTAAGCGACGAAGGAGCCACACTTTGCAACTCGTGCGAGGAAATTGAGAAGCCCCGCGAATGTTTCAAGACACTTTTGAAACTCTCGCGAATGACGTTCGCAATTTGTCGCAAGCTGTCACAGCCCAGCCAGTATCTCACCGGGCTGCGACAGCCCTCGACTAGTTGGAGACACAACAATTGCGATAAAATATGCGAATTAGCGATAATTTTCACTTGGAATCACACTGAATTGATATTCGCATATTTTACCGCAATTGTTGTGTCTCCAACTAGTCGCAGGCTGTCGCAGCCCGGCTTTCCCTCAGCAGGCAGGGAAGTAGAGGAAGCCTAATGGAAACTGAACTGAGAAGGGTTTGCAACACATTTGCGGCTATTTTGAGAGAAATTTTGTCGCACGAATTTTTTGAGCATGTTCAAAATTTCAGCGACGAAGGAGCGACACTTTGCGACTCGAGTGAGGAAATTGAGAAGCCCTGCGAATGTTTCAAGACACTTTTGAAACTCTTGCGAATGACGTTCGCAATTTGTCGCAAGCTGTCACAGCCCAGCCAGTATCTCACCGGGCTGCGACAGCCCTCGACTAGTTGGAGACATAACAATTGAGATAAAATATGCGAACTAGCAATAATTTTCACTTGGAATCACACTGAATTGATATTCGCATATTTTACCACAATTGTTGTGTCTCCAACTAGTCGCAGGCTGTCGCAGCCCGGCTTTCCCTCGGCAGGCAGGGAAGCCTCACGGAAACTGAACTGAGACGGGTTTGCGACACATTTGTGGCTATTTTGAGAGAAATTTTGTCGCACGAATTTTTTGAGCATGTTCAAAATTTCAGCGACGAAGGAGCGACACTTTGCGACTCAGGCGAGGAAATTGAGAAGCCCTGCGAATGTTTCAAGACACTTTTGAAATTCGCGAATGACGTTCGCAATTTGTCGCAAGCTGTCACAACCCAGCCAGTATCTCACCGGGCTGCGACAGCCCTCGACTAGTTGGAGACACAACAATGCGATAAAATATGCGAATTAGCGATAATTTTCACTTGGAATCACACTGAATTGATATTCGCATATTTTACCGCAATTGTTGTGTCTCCAACTAGTCGCAGGCTGTCGCAGCCCAGCTTTCCCTCGGCAGGCAGGGAAGTAGAGGAAGCCTCACGGAAACTGACCTGACAAGGGTTTGCGACACATTTGTGGCTATTTTGAGAGAAATTTTGTCGCACGAATTTTTTGAGCATGTTCAAAATTTCAGCGACGAAGGAGCGACACTTTGCGACTCGGGCGAGGAAATTGAGAAGCGCTGCGAATGTTTCAAGACACTTTTGAAACTCTTGCGAATGACGTTCGCAATTTGTCGCAAGCTGTCACAGCCCAGCCAGTATCTCACCAGGCTGCGACAGCCCTCGACTAGTTGGAGACACAACAATTGCGATAAAATATGCGAACTAGCAATAATTTTCACTTGGAATCACACTGAATTGATATTTGCATATTTTACTGCAATTGTTGTGTCTCAAACTAGTCGCAGGCTGTCGCAGCCCGGCTTTCCCTCAGCAGACAGGGAAGTAGAGGAAGCCTCATGGAAACTGACCTGAGAAGGGTTTGTGATGGCTTTGCAACACCAGCGACGCATTTGTGGCTATTTTGAGAGAAATTTTGTCGCACGAATTTTTTGAACATGTTCAAAATTTCAGCGACGAAGGAGTGACACTTTGCGACTCATGCGAGGAAATTGAGAAGCCCTGCGAATGTTTCAAGACACTTCTGAAACTCTCGCGAATGATGTTCGCAATTTGTCGCAAGCTGTCGCAGCCCATTGAGATACTGGCTTAAGCCAGTATCTCACTGGGCTGCGACAGCCCGAGACTAGTTGGAGACACAACAATTGCTATAAAATATGCGAATTAGCAACAATTTTCACTTGGAATCGCAATTGTTGTGTCTCCAACTAGTCGCAGGCTGTCGCAGCCCGGCTTTCCCTCAGCAGGCAAGGAAGTAGAAGAAGCCTCACGAAAACTGACCTGAGAAGGGTTTGCAACACATTTGCGGCTATTTTGAGAGAAATTTTGTCGCACGAATTTTTTGAACATGTTCAAAATTTCAGCAACAAAGGAGCAACACTTAGCGACTCGTGCCAGGAAATTGAGAAGCCCTGTGAATGTTTCAAGACACTTTTGAAACTCTTGCGAATGACATTCGCAATTTGTCGCAAGCTGTCACAGCCCAGTGAGATAGTGGCTTAAGCCAGTATCTCACCGGGCTGCGACAGCCCGTGACTAGTTGGAGACATAACAATTGTGATAAAATATGCAAATTAGCGACAATTTTCACTTGGAATCACAATGAATTGATATTCGCATATTTTACCGCAATTGTTGTGTCTCCAACTAGTCGCAGGCTGTCGCGGCCCGGCTTTCCCTCAGCAGGCAGGGAAGTAGAGGAAGCCTAATGGAAACTGACCTGAGAAGGGTTCGCGATGGCTTTGTGACACATTTGCGGCTATTTTGAGATAAATTTTGTCACACGAATTTTTTGAACATGTTCAAAATTTCAGCGACGAAGGAGCGACACTTTGCGACTCGGGCGAGGAAATTGAGAAGCCCTGCGAATGTTTCAAGACACTTTTGAAACTCTCGCGAATGACGTTCACAATTTGTCGCAAGCTGTCACAGGCCAGCCAGTATCTCACCGGGCTGCGACAGCCCTCGACTAGTTGGAGACACAACAATTGCGATAAAATATGCGAATTAGCGATAATTTTCACTTGGAATCACACTGAATTGATATTCGCATATTTTACCGCAATTGTTGTGTCTCCAACTAGTCGCAGGCTGTCGCAGCCCGGCTTTCCCTCAGCAGGCAGGGAAGTAGAGGAAGCCTCACGGAAACTGACCTGAGAAGGGTTCGCGACGGCTTTGTGACACATTTGCGGCTATTTTGAGAGAAATTTTGTCACACAAATTTTTTGAACTGTTCAAAATTTCAGCGACAAAGGAGCGACACTTTGCAACTCATGCGAGGAAATTGAGAAGCCCCGCGAATGTTTCAAGACACTTTTGAAACTCTCGCGAATGACGTTCACAATTTGTCGCAAGCTGTCACAGGCCAGCCAGTATCTCACCGGGCTGTGACAGCCCACGACTAGTTGGAGACACAATAATTGCGATAAAATATGGGAATTAGCGACAATTTTTACTTGGAATCACACTGAATTGATATTCGCATATTTTACCGCAATTGTTGTGTCTCCAACTAGTCGCAGGCTGTCGCAGCACTGTGAGATACTGGCTCGCACTTCCTGTCTCCACTCGCACTTCCTGTCTCATGGAAATTGACTTGAGAAGGGTTCGCGACGGCTTTGTGACACCAGCGACGCATTTGCGGCTATTTTGAGAGAAATTTTGTCGCACAAATTTTTTGAACATGTTCAAAATTTCAGCGACGAAGGATCGACACTTTACAACAAAATTAAGAAGCCCCGCGAATGTTTCAAGACACATTTGAAACTCTCTCATGAATGACATTCACAATTTGTCTTCAGCTGTCACAGCCCAGTGAGATACTACCCTTAGAGACAAACAACCATTCACACTCAATTTAGAGCCACCAATTAACCTAACCTGCATGTCTTCGGGGGAACATGCAAATTCCACACAGAAAGGCCCTCGCCGGCCGCTAGGTTTGAACCCAGGACTTTCTTGCCATGAGGCACCAGTGCTAACCACTACGCCACCGAACAGAAAACCTTTCATACTAAACTCTAAGTTCATGAGCAGGATTTCATGATTAACTTCTGACTACATACAATTTACAGATCTAAATCGTTTATCATTTCATGAATAATACCATAGAAACATGCAAATAAATGGAAAACTACATCTACATGCAAATAGCAAATAAATCCGGCCTTTATGCAAACCAGGAATGAAACCCAGGCCTTTTTTATGCAAATAAGTGAAAAATCACACCTTTATGCAGATAATTAAAAACTTTTACGCAAATAAGCAAACAAAACCCCACCTTCAATCAAATAATCCATAACTGACACTTTTTACGCAAATGAATAAACACACCTTTATGCAAAGAGCTAATGAAAACCACGCCTTTATATAAACCGAGTGAAAAATCAAACCTTTATACAAATAACTCAAACGTGCCTTGATGCAAATGAGCAACAAAACTCCTCCTTTATACAAATAGGTGAGAAAACACACACTTTATATGCAAATGCAATGCGAAATTGAGGGAAAAAACACACCTTTATGCAAATGGAGCAAAAATCAAACCTTTATTTACAACCCCAATTCCAAAAAAGTTGGGACAAAGTACAAATTGTAAATACAAACAGAATGCAATGATGTGGAAGTTTCAAAATTCCATATTTTATTCAGAATAGAACATAGATGACATATCAAATGTTTAAACTGAGAAAATGTATCATTTAAAGAGAAAAATTAGGTGATTTTAAATTTCATGACAACAACACATCTCAAAGTTGGGACAAGGCCATGTTTACCACTGTGAGACATCCCCTTTTCTCTTTACAACAGTCTGTAAACGTCTGGGGACTGAGGAGACAAGTTGCTCAAGTTTAGGGATAGGAATGTTAACCCATTCTTGTCTAATGTAGGATTCTAGTTGCTCAACTGTCTTAGGTCTTTTTTTTGTCGTATCTTCCGTTTTATGATGCGCCAAATGTTTTCTATGGGTGAAACATCTGGACTGCAGGCTGGCCAGTTCAGTACCCGGACCCTTCTTCTACGCAGCCATGATGCTGTAATTGATGCAGTATGTGGTTTGGCATTGTCATGTTGGAAAATGCAAGGTCTTCCCTGAAAGAGACGTCATCTGGATGGGAGCATATGTTGCTCTAGAACCTGGATATACCTTTCAGCATTGATGGTGTCTTTCCAGATGTGTAAGCTGCCCATGCCACACGCACTAATGCAACCCCATACCATCAGAGATGCAGGCTTCTGAACTGAGCGCTGATAACAACTTGGGTCGTCCTTCTCCTCTTTAGTCCAAATGACACGGCGTCCCTGATTTCCATAAAGAACTTCAAATTTTGATTCGTCTGACCACAGAACAGTTTTCCACTTTGCCACAGTCCATTTTAAATGAGCCTTGGCCCAGAGAAGACATCTGCGCTTCTGAATCATGTTTAGATACGGCTTCTTCTTTGAACTATAGAGCTTTAGCTGGCAACGGCGGATGGCACGGTGAATTGTGTTCACAGATAATGTTCTCTGGAAATATTCCTGAGCCCATTTTGTGATTTCCAATACAGAAGCATGCCTGTATGTGATGCAGTGCCGTCTAAGGGCCCGAAGATCACGGGCACCCAGTATGGTTTTCCGGCCTTGACCCTTACGCACAGAGATTCTTCCAGATTCTCTGAATATTTTGATGATATTATGCACTGTAGATGATGATATGTTCAAACTCTTTGCAATTTTACACTGTCGAACTCCTTTCTGATATTGCTCCACTATTTGTCGGCGCAGAATTAGGGGGATTGGTGATCCTCTTCCCATATTTACTTCTGAGAGCCGCTGCCACTCCAAGATGCTCTTTTTATACCCAGTCATGTTAATGACCTATTGCCAATTGACCTAATGAGTTGCAATTTGGTCCTCCAGCTGTTCCTTTTTTGTACCTTTAACTTTTCCAGCCTCTTATTGCCCCTGTCCCAACTTTTTTGAGATGTGTTGCTGTCATGAAATTTCAAATGAGCCAATATTTGGCATGAAATTTCAAAATGTCTCACTTTCGACATTTGATATGTTGTCTATGTTCTATTGTGAATACAATATCAGTTTTTGAGATTTGTAAATTATTGCATTCCGTTTTTATTTACAATTTGTAGTTTGTCCCAACTTTTTTGGAATCGGGGTTGTAAATAAGTAAAACACTATTTGATGCAATTGAGCAAATTAAACCTCACCTTCATGCAAATAAGCAAAAAACTGACACTTTTTATGCAAATAAAATGCAAAAGTGAGGTAAATAAACACACCTTTATGCAGATAAAGAAAACCACGCCTTTATGCAAACGAGTGAAAATCAATCACTTATACAAATAATTTAAACATTCGTTTATGCAAATTAAAAAAGCCCTCACCCTTTATGCAATTAAGCAAGTTAAATCATACTTTATATGCAAATGCTATGCAAAAATGAGGGAAATAAACACACGTTTATGCAAATTACTAATGAAAACCACACCTTTATGTAAATGTGTCAAAAATCAAACCTTTAAGTACATAAATAAAACACACCTTTATGCAAATGACCAAGCAAAACCTCACCTTTGTGCATGTAATGAAAAAAATCACAGTTTTTTTTATGCAAATGCAATGCATAAAAAAAGAAATAGACACACCTTTATGCAAATATGTTGTGACGGAAGCACTCCATTCAGCAAATGAGTAAAAAAGTAGATCTGTATGCAAACGACTAAAATAGAAACCCTGTCTTTATGAAAAATGTGAAGACAAAAAAACAACACGGCTTTATGCAGACGGTGGTGGTGAGCACTGTCACCTCCCAGCAAGAAGGTTCTGGGTTCGAGCCCAGTGGCCAACGGGGGCCTTTCTGTGTGGAGTTTGCATGTTCTCCCCATGTCCGCGTGGGTTTCCTCCGGGTGCTCCGGTTTCCCCCACAGTCCAAAGACATGCAGGTTAGGTTAACTGGTGACTCTAAATTGAGCGTAGGTGTGAATGTGAGTGTGAATGGTTGTCTGTGTCTATGTGTCAGCCCTGTGATGACCTGGCGACTTGTCCAGGGTGTACCCCGCCTTTCGCCCGTAGTCAGCTGGGATAGGCTCCAGCTTGCCTGCGACCCTGTACAGGATAAGCGGCTACAGATAATGGATAGATTGATCTCGTACTGAATTGTATCTATTAAATTTTAATTTAATAATGACTAATTTTAAAAAAACCTAAATAGTTTTCAAAGTAATGATTAAATTAGTTTATTATTTCAATGGAAATGTTTTGCAAACTGTTTTAATTTTCTGGTGTATAATTTGTGTCTGTAATTTTAATTTATGACATCTGAATTAATCATGAAGAAACTCGTCAGGGAAAAAAAAAAAGACGTGAAATATTTCAGTCAGAATATTGACTTCTTTATATACTGAATTCGGTCACAGTTAATACTTAAATAATTAAAGAGATCCAGTCAAATATTTCATCTCATTTCAAAATCATTTCTCCTTGTACTATGTAGGCAAGTTGGACTGTAACCATGACAACCATCGGGACTTTATAATGAGCCTGTGACAAAAAATTCCACTGGTTTTGATCTGATGTTAAACAGTTCCTTGTTAAAGTAATACAATTTTAAAAATTAATCTCAGATACATCAATAACAGGAGTACGTCTCATCAGTATAGTCCAGCATCAAGCCTTAATGAGCACTCAGGTGTGTGAAGATGCGAATAAAAGTGTGTCCTTGGAATAATTTCACCGCTTCACGGACGTTATGTTCTACATTTTATTTCCTACTTTTCCTTTAATTCATAACATGGCAGAATATTATGTTTATGATATGAAAAAATTAAAAGCAGTGCTGTTCTGCAGAGCTGCTTTGTGTGTATTGTTTTTGCTTCGCTGTATAATCATTAAGTGCATAACTAATAAGGAATTAGGGATTATCTCATCTCATTATCCCAGCTGACTACGGGTGAAAGGCGGGGTACACCCTGGACAAGTCGCCAGGTCATCACAGGGCTGACACATAGACACAGACAACCATTCACACTCACATTCACACCTACGGTCAATTTAGAGTCACCAGTTAACCTAATCTGCATGTCTTTGGACTGTGGGGGAAACCGGAGCACCCGGAGGAAACCCACGCGGACACGGGGAGAACATGCAAACTCCACACAGAAAGGCCCTCGCCGGCCACGGGGCTCGAACCTGGACCTTCTTGCTGTGAGGCGACAGCGCTAACCACTACACCACCGTGCCGTCCGGAATTAGGGATTATCTTTAAAAAAAAAAAAAAAACACTGTGCTTGGAGTTTATGGCTGTTCTGTGTTGTGTTAGTCAACCGTGAAGAGTTGCATCTTGAGAAAACTCCACTTAAAACTCCACTTATTAACACACACACTGATTCATAATCCTCTAATTTTTTTTCGATCTAACAGTTTATTACTGTGGCTAAATAGCTTGAGCGAACTCGTCGCTCGAAATTCTTCACACTTTAAATAATACTCTTTCCCTTCGTCTAATAATGTATACCTGCACACTCGTCCATTAGCTCTCATAAAACAAATGAAGTTCTAGTTTATGCTCTAATTAATCATGATTTATGAAACAAGCCGAGGTTTTACTGCTGTATCCTAAACCGATGAAGCAAACAGCAATTAAAGAAGGGCATTATGTTGGTTCAGGGTCTAATGATTTCGCAGCACTCTTGCTGTACCTAAACAAATGATCTTTCAACAAGAGCAACAATCAACAGGATTAGAAATCCATGTAGGCCAGGAGGGAATGGTGTATGCGCTGCAGATTGGAGCACTCGGAGCTCTGTCAGTTCATCGTCGCTGTCGTGAAAGTACATTTTCACAGACGATATATGAAACAGCCACACAGAGGACGTTTTCCACCATGTTTTATTGTTTGTTTTGGCGCAAATGCACATCTGTCGCGTCCTTTCTTCTTCATGGAATTTGCTTTTCTGGTTGTTTCTAGCCGCGTGATTTTAGATCTAGATACATTTCTACAATTTAATATGTTAGTACTGATTTAGTTTAAGATTAAGATCGAGACCAATTCCTGTTTCTGGTTCCGTACTCGTTTGAATATGTTATGCTTTCTATCATAACAACACATTCACAAGGACTTGTACAGCGGACGCTCAAGTGATATACAGTACAGTGCCCTGCACGATCATTGGCCCCACTTTTAAAGATGTGTAAAAAGGGTTAGAAAAAATCCACCTTTTGGTGAAGTCACTTCATCTTACACTGAAAAAATGAGAAAAATCCAACCTTTGATTTCAATAAATGTATTCAGAGAAAAACAAATTCCTCATCAAGAAATATAGTCTATTTTCAACAAAAAACACATCACGTGCCACTATTATTGTACAACCTCCCTTTGGCAGTAAAACAGCATCGAGCCTCTCCGAGAACATTTTATCAGGTTGGAGATCCAGAGCAGGGCATCTGATCCCATTCTTCTTTACACAATCTCTCCAGATCATCCAGGGTCCTCGACCCTCTCTTGTGCATGCTCTCGCTCTCTATCTCTCTCTCCTCTTCAGCTCAGCCCACAGGTTTTTACTGGGGTTCAGGTCAGGGGACTGAGATGGCCAGGGCAGAAGCTTGATTCTGTGCTCAGTGCACCATTTTTGTGTTGGTTTGGGCATACGCTTTGGACCATTATCCTGCTGGAAGATCCAGTTTTAGTTTCCTGCCAGATGAGCCAGATTTTGATTTAAAATGTCCTGGTGTTTCATGGAGTCCATGATGCCATGGGCCCTTACAAGGTTTCCAGGCCTTTGGAGGAAAAACAGCCCCAAAACATCACAGGACTTCCACCATATTTTACAGTAGGGATCGAGATCTTTTCATTATAGCCATCCTTCTTTTTACATCAATCCCACTGTGAGTGTTTATTGCCAAAAATCTTTATTTATGTTCCATCAGACCAGAGAACATGGTTCCAGTCAAAGTTGTTGTAGCATTTCACAACTTCAGGTGCTTATGTTTGTGGTTACCTGACAGAAAAGGCTTTTTTTCTGGAACCTTTCAAATAATCTGTTGGCATGGAGGTGGAGTCTGTTGGTGGTTTTGGAGACTCAGAAACCCCAAGATTTTACTTTTTCTTGTAATTCACCAACAGTGATCCTTGTGGATTTTTTTTTTTGCCTCTCTTACCCTCCTCCTCACTGTACTTGGGGGCAAAATAAACTTGGCTCCTCTTCCAGGTGAGTTTGTAACAGTTCCAGTTGGTGTCCACTTTTTTTTTATTTTTGCCCTAACAGTAGAAATGGACATTTTCAGGCGAGTAGCTATTTTTTTATAACCATTCCCTGACTTTTGAAGGTCAAAACACTTCTCCCTCATTTGGTTTGTGCGTTCTCTTATCTTTCCCATGTTGATGGATGATGAAGGGAATTTGGCTTCTGTATCACATCATATATGTTCCCCAGTTAATCAGGAAGTCATGGATTACAACTTGAAAGTTCCTCCATGATTATTGGCACCCCTTGTAAAGATGAGTGACAAAGGATAAGAAAAAAAATCCACCTTTTAGTGAAGTTGCTTCATCTCACAATGAAAAAAAAAAATGAGAAAAGTTCCTGGAAATAATAGTGAACACAATGTACAGTGGTGCTTGAAAGTTTGTGAACCCTTTAGAATTTTCTATATTTCTGCATAAATATGACCTAAATCATCATCAGATTTTCACACAAGTCATAAAAGTAGATAAAGAGAACCCAATTAAACAAATGAGACAAAAATATTGTACTTGGTCATTTATTTATTGAGGAAAATGATCCAATATTACATATCTGTGAGTGGCAAAAGTATGTGAACCTTTGCTTTCAGTATCTGGTGTGACCCCCTTGTGCAGCAAAAAACTGCAACTCAAAGTTTCCGGTAACTGTTGATCAGTCCTGCACACCAGCTTGGAGGAATTTTAGCTCATTCCTCCATAAAGAACAGCTTCAACTCTGGGATGTTGGTGGGTTTCCTCACATGAACTGCTCGCTTCAGGTCCTTCCACAACATTTCCATTGGATTAAGGTCAGGACTTTGACTTGGCCATTCCAAAACATTAACTTTATTCTTCTTTAACCATTCTTTGGTAGAACGACTTGTGTGCTTAGGGTCGTTGTCTTGCTGCATGACCCACCTTCTCTTGAGATTTAGTTCATGGACAGATGTCCTGACATTTTCCGTTAGAATTCGCTGGTATAATTCACAATTCATTGTTCCATCAATGATGGCAAGCCATCCTGGTCCAGATGCAGCAAAACAGGCCCAAACCATGATACTACCACCACCATGTTTCACAGATGAGATAAGGTTCTTATGCTGGAATGCAGTATTTTCCTTTCTCCAAACATAATGCTTCTCATTTAAACCAAAAAGTTCTATTTTGGTCTCCTCCATCCACAAAACATTTTTCCAGTAGCCTTCTGACTTGTCCACATGATCTTTAGCAAACTGCAGATGAGCAGCAATGTTCTTTTTGGAGAGCAGTGGCTTTCTCCTTGCAACCCTGCCATGCACACCATTGTTGTTCAGTGTTCTCCTGATGGTGGACTCATGAACATTAACATTAGCCAATGTGAGAGAGGCCTTCAGTTGCTTAGAAGTTACCCTGGGGTCCTTTGTGACCTCGCTGACTATTACACACCTTGCTCTTGGAGTGATCTTTGTTGGTCGACCACTCCTGGGGAGGGTAACAATGGTCTTGAATTTCCTCCATTTGTGCACAATCTGTCTGACTGTGGATTGGTGGAGTCCAAACTCTTTAGAGATGGTTTTGTAACCTTTTCCAGCCTGATGAGCATCAACAACGCTTTTTCTGAGGTCCTCAGAAATCTCCTTTGTTCATGCCATGATACACTTCCACAAACATGTTGTGAAGATCAGACTTTGATAGATCCCTGTTCTTTAAATAAAACAGGGTGCCCACTCACACCTGATTATCGTCCCATTGATTGAAAATACCTGACTCTAATTTCACCTTCAAATTAACTGCTAATCCTAGAGGTTCACATACTTTTGCCACTCACAGATATGTAATATTGGATCATTTTCCTCAATAAATAAATGACCAAGTACAATATATTTTTGTCTCATTTGTTTAACTGGGTTCTCTTTATCTACTTTTAGGACTTGTGTGAAAATCTGATGATGTTTTAGGTCATATTTATGCAGAAATATAGAAAATTCTAAAGGATTCACAAACTTTCAAACACGACTGTACTGAAACATACAGTAGTTCCCATTTCAATTGGACATGTTTGAGTTGATTGTTGTGCACTCTAAGAAGAATAAAACACGTATTATATGCTGTTATAGGAAAATAAACTAGTTCAGGTTGGGAAAGGTTATTCAGTAACTTATGTCATTTCAGGGAATAGTAGTTGATGCGGATTGTTCTTTATGGCAGATTCTTTTTCAGCACAGTCACATAATGACTGCAACAGCTGCCACATCAATAAAATCCAAAGCTGTTGACAATACCAGGATACCTGGTAGCTTAAGTTTGAAGGAAAGAAAAAAAAAAAAAAACTACCACATACAACATCTTGGATATATTTTGGGGTAAAACTGAACTTTCTTGTTTTGGGATTAAATGGAGGATTAGGAGAGGGAGGACCACTTCGTTTCAGCACCACTTCATTTTGTGCTGTTGAGTTCTGCATTCTGATTGGTCAAAAAGTGTTGATGCATTGTCAATAACCACAGCTCTGACAGTTGTGCAGCTGCAAATGACAGGTATATATATTAATGCGCCTGTTCTAATACGTTATCGTTTCTATGGTAACTGCTCATTTGTATGCAAGATGCCCTAATAATCTCATCATCTCTAGCTGCTTTATCCTGGTCTACAGGGTCGCAGGCAAGCTGGAGCCTATCCCAGCTGACTACAGGCAAAAGGTGGGGTACACCCTGGACAAGTCGCCAGGTCATCACAGGGCTGACACATAGACACAGACAACCATTCACACCTACGGTCAATTTAGAGTCACCAGTTAACCTAACCTGCATGTCTTTGGACTGTGGGGGAAACCAGAGCACCCGGAGGAAACCCACGCGGACAACATGAAAACTCCACACAGAAAGGCCCTCGCCGGCCATGGGGCTCGAACCCGGACCTTCTTGCTGCAAGGCGACAGCGCTAACCACTACACCACCCTGCTGCCCTTGCCATGATGATGATAATAATAATAATAATAATAATAATAAACACATTTTAAAAATGTGTATCATCGTTGATAGAATAGAGAGGCTGTTGGAAATGCACTTGTTTATAGAGGCTCTAATACAAGTCAGAATTTGATGTTTATCAAACCCCTCCTTGAATTGCCACCTTAATGTGGTGGAGGGGTTTGAGTGCCTCATGTAGGGTCTCCCAAGGCAAAGAGGCCCTCAATGAGAGATCAGACAAAGAGCAGTTCAGAATGAACCTTATGAAAGGAAAAACAGGTATCTGAGTACCCTTGCCCAAACTAGGGATAGTGGGGCTCCACCCTGGAGCCAGGCCTGGGGGAGGGGCTCATCAGTGAATGCCTGGTGGCTGGGCCTATGTCTGTGGGGCCTGGCTGGGCCCAGCCTGAATGAGCAACACAGAACCACTCTCCTGTGGACCCACCACCCGCAGGAGGTGCCGGTGCACTGTGGATTGGGTGGCAGCCAAAGGTGGACGTCCTGGCGTACTGATCCCCGTCTGATAAAACTGGCTTTTGGGACATGGAATGCCACCTCTCTGGTGGGAAAGGAGCCTGAGCTTGTGCGTGAGGTTGAGTGGTACTGACTAGATATAGCTGGGCTCACCTCAATGCACAGCTTGGGCTCTGAAACCAATTTCCTGGAGAGGGGTTGGACTCTCTTCTATGCTGGAGTTGCCAAGGGTGAGTGGCACTGGGCAGGGGTGGGGCTATTGGTAGCCCCCCAGTTTGGCGCCCTAACATCGGAGTTCTCCCTAGTGAATGAGAGGGTCATTTCCCTGCGCCTTCGGGTCGGGGAAAGGTCTCTGGCTATCATTTGCACTTATGTGCCAAATGGTAGTTCAGAGTACCCGGCATTCTTGGAGTCCTTGAGTGGGGTGCTAGACAGTGCACCATGAGAGGACTCCGTTGTTTTACTGGGGGACTTCAATGCTCACATGGGCAATGACAGTGAGACCTGGAGGGGTGTGATTGGGAGGAACAGCCTGCCTGATCTGAACCCAAGTGGTGTTCAGTTGTTGGACTTCTGTGCCATGCAAAGTTTGCCCATAACAAACACCATGTTCGAGCATAAGGGTGTCCATAAGTGCACGTGGCACAAGGACACCCTAGGCTGTAGATTGATGACTGACTTTGTCATCGTTTCACCTGATCTACGACCGAATGTCTTGGACACTCGGGTGAAGAGAGGAGCAGAGCTGTCAACTGATCACTACCTGGTGGCGAGCTGGATCATATGGTGGGGGAGGAGGCTGGACCGAACTGGTAGGCCCAAACGTGTAGTGAGGGTATGCTGGGAATGTCTGGCGGAGGCTCCCATCCATCTGATCTTCAACTGCTACATTCAGTAGAGCTACAACTGCATACTGGGGGAGGATGGGGACATTGAGTCTGAGTGGAGTGGAGCTGCAGCTGCAAGGTTGTTGGTGCCTGTCGTGGCGGTAATCCCTGAACCCAGTGGTGGACACCTGTGGTGAGGGGAGCTGTCAAGCTGAAGAAAGAATCCTATTGGGCTTGGTTAGCCTGTGGATCTCCAGAGGCAGCTGACAGATACCGATGGGCCAAGCGGATATAAGTGGTAGAAATGAATTTTCTCTGCAGGGTGGCTGGGCTCTCCCTTAGAGACAGGGTGAGAAGCTTGGTCATTCAGGAGAGACTCAGAGTAGAACCGCTGCTCCTCCACATCAAAAGGAGTCAGTTGAGGTGGTTCGGGCACCTTGTTAGGATGCCCCCTGGATGCCTCCCAAGGGAATTTTTCTGGGCATGCCCCACTGGGAGGAGACCCTGGGGCAGACCCAGGACACGCTGGAGAGATTACATCTCTCGGCTGGCCTGGGAATGCCTCGGTATTCCCCCGGAAGAGCTGGTGGAGGTGGTCGGGGAGAGGGAAGTCTGAGCTGCTCTGCTTAGGCTTCTTCCCCTTCGACCCGGATCCGGATAAGTGATAGAATATATTGCCATTGTTGGCAAATCGCTGCAGTACAAAAGGGGGAAAAAACATTTTGCACATACCATAACAAAAAAATGACCACCTTCAGGGTGGTCACAGTCAGGCCCGCCGACAGGGGGGGACAAACGGGTATGTTGTCCCGGGCCCAGGAATGGGGAGGGCCCAGAACTGGGCTCTCATGAAGTTGCGATTATTTTATTTAATTTCAAAATGTGTTGATTTGGGGGAGAAATGTGCTATATTTGCATTCAATAAATGATTTCTAGATCTTTTGCCTTTATTGTCTTTGAAAAAGGCATCAAGAACCCCCTACCACCCCTAATGCAAAAATGGTTTGGTCTGACTCTTTGATTAAGGGGAAAAAAACGACATCGTTCGATCATAGCGCTTCGACAATCAGCGTGCGTGCCATTTGCCAACATGCACAAGTCAGGAGCACAGAAAAGAAAAGAAAAGAGAAAAAGAGAGGAAGAAACCAAGAGACTCAGGGGCTCACTGCATAAATATTTTAAAAAAGATTCGGATGATGCAGCAGGTACTAGCAAAGGTAGTGGGGCAGCTGAGCCAGGTAAGACAGCCAACTTTTTCCAGCCCCGTAAAGTAACCCCAACCAAGGCACGCGCGGCACGCAATTCATGTTACAAATGAGGGGAGAGCAAGTCACACTGAACACCATATCAAACGCACAGGGCATTGAATCATTTCATAACCACAACGGCTTAATAACATTGTGTTTCATATATCTGATTGAAGCTAAGAATATTCACATTAGCCCGCAATCATATCCCGCCGTTTCTCGAGCGGTGTGTTCTTCTCTGCTTTTCACACTGGACAGTACGCACGCACAGTATACTATGTTCGCCCCCAGCCCTGCCCGAAATCCCCAGTCCATCGCTGCTCCTTCAAGAGCACCCCAATCGCGTGATTATAGTAGACTATCCACGAGTTTAGGAAGGCATTGCGGGGGCTGTTGCATGCAGGCTTGGGGCGTAACGGAATACATTTAATGGCGTTTGGTTAAAGGATGTGTGTGTGGGTTGGCCCGGGGGGGGTTGGGGGGGCCCATTCAGAGCATTTTGTCCCGGGCCCAGCCAAAGCTGTCAGCAGCCCTGGTCACAGTGACTCCCATTCAATTCATTATCATCCTATAACAGCATGACACTGAGTGGAATTAATACATCCATCCATTATCCATAACTGTTTATCCTGTACAGGGTCACGGGCAAGCTGGAGCTTATCCCGGCTGACTATGGGCGAGAGGTGGGGTACACCCTGGACAAGTCACCAGATCATCACAGGGCTGACACATAGAGACACACAACCATTCACACCTACAGTCAATTTAGAGCCACCCATTAACTTAACCTGTATGCCTTTGGACTGTGGGGGGAAACCGAAACACCCAGAAGAAACCCATGCAAACATGGGGAGAACATGCAAACTCCACACAGAAAGACCCTCATCAGCCATTGGACTCAAACCCAGGACCTCTTATTGTGAGGCGACAGTGCTAACCACTACACCACCATGCCACCCAGAATTAATACAAGTTTCTTTTATTATTATTATTTTTTTAATTCTAAGGACTTCATTTAAATTGCTGTAATTTTGTAGTCAACCCTTTTGAGTTTATTCTTGGTTTTCAGGTTTGGTTTAATAAAAATCTTCTCATTCTTTTCTGGCAAAGATACATGATATTGCAAAGCTTTTAAACTAAAAAAAAGATGATAAAAAGGACTGATTATGAAACACTGGAAGAAGTTCTAACAGCCAAATAGTGAACCTTAATGTATTTTTATTGTGATGGTGATGGAACACTGGGGAAACTGAAACATCTAAAAGTTCAGTTGTGATAAATTCCATTGCCTTGCACTTTTCATTTTTTCCTGAAGGGTATGCAAACTTTTGCACTCTACTACCATATATCAGTTAAAGGTAGACTGTCTTTTAGATTTTTCAAGTGTAGGTCATAAAAAGAATTTTCCCTGACACCCAATTATTTTTGTTTAGTGGACCGAAAGCTACTGAATTCGAATCACAGACTTCCAATTTTATTTATTTATTTTTTTAAATCGAACAATGAATTAATTTACAACCATGTGGCCCTAAATTCTCAGCTATTTTTTCCTGCTTCACCATGACCCAATTCAAGATACTACATCATGCATCACGTGGTGGGCTTTCACTGTTCGCACAAGGCATTGTGGGATACAAATTTGAAACAGGAGAGAAAAATGGAGGACGTGAGTGTGTGAATGAAATGTGAAAGACCAACTACAGCAATGTAAAGCAAGACGAAAAGATGTTATGTTGTAAAGGAAAGGAAATGCAGGACCAAACTAATAAATATCGGCGTCAGTAAGCACCTCGGTGTGATCAGCTGTTCATTTCGCGACAGAATGATGTAACTGTCAGTGCACAGTCAAAGGTAAACCTGTAGATGGCAGTAATGCAACACTGAGGATGCCAGCTGACGTAAAACCCAAAAGAAGAAGGAAAAGAAGAAGAAGGTTCTGTGCATGTGCATATGTACTTCCTCTGTCTGCTTGACTGTATGAAGAGAGCGATTTCATGCACATTATTTGCTCGGGAATCCCCTCAAATTAAATAAATTTCCAGCCACAGAATGGCCTGATGTTTTGTAAGATATTACAGAAATAAACATATATCACAATGACCAAATTTCAGAGGGAACTAAATTTCACTGATTTGATGAAATTGAAAGGCCGTCTCGCTTTAAGAATTGCCTTGACTGAAATGAAATTTTGAAATGAATGCCATATGAATCATTCAAATGGTATGCAAATGTGTAAATTGTTATTATTAAATAAAGTATTCAAAATAGTGCAGTTTTTTTATTGCAATTTTATATCTAAAATCAAATGAAATCCAACCCAAGCTCATTGTCCTTGTACAAAGCGCAGTCAGTGGACAGAATAAACCTTTAAAAAATAACTTGGTGCACTTAAAACCATGATGAAATATGGTATGTCTTGTGTGTACAGAAGAAATAAGCATTCTGCTCAAGAAAATATTATTCTACCTCAATCTTGGCATTTGCACATAAAGGTTACAGAGATTATATGAGCAATAAATATTGAGTAATTGAATTGAACTCGAGATTGAGAAATGCCTGGCCTACGCCTCAGTCAGACTGTGTAGACAGGAGGAAGGTTAAAGCTCTGTGAAAACATCTGTACTCCTGGCACTTGCAACAGTTTGCATTCGCAGCGTCTCGAGAAAACGCGGCAAAGTGTCAAAAATGCATATGAGGTAAAAGGACGTGAGAACAGATGGCATTTGTCTGCATTTTCTCAAAGCCTCTGAGTTGACTACACTCACAATTCTGCACTGTTCTGTGCAACTGATAGAGAGGCTAGAGAGAGGGATTGATAGAGAGGGCACTCCAAGGATGCAAGCCCAGAGATTGGAAATTGTCTCTGGCGCAGGTGCTTTCTCTCCACATGAGGACCCATAACCTCCTGCTCATGACAGAATACCAAAGTAAGTTTTCTGAAAAATTCATAGCCTTCAAATCACCTTTTAACTTTTTCTTTTGAAATGGTGACCTCTATCTAGTTTGGTAAAGAAGATAAAAATATAACTGTATACCTTCATGGCCAGCAAAGGACACTGGAACTAGAAAGTTGCAGCACACAAAAAAAAAAAATATATATATGCTGCTTTTGGGGATTTTATTGCTGTATATGAAATATAGTTGGTTGGCCATCTTATGGCAGGTCCTCTGAATCTAGCCAGAAAACCGACTTGGTCTGGATCTGATATACAAGATGTAAACAGGAAGTGATACCTTATTGGGGCAGGAGAACACTATTTGGGCTAATAGTGTTGAGTTGACTAAGTTTAGTTGATTCCAAGTTGATGTGCAGCCCCTTCTTATTGCGTTCACTAATTCAAAAGTGCAACATTTTCAATAGCTTGAGCTGTGATTAGGTTCTCAAAATAGCAGTGCACAGATCAGCTGGTACAGTTGATTCTATCCTGTCCTGAGTCTTTTCTTGGCAAAATGGTTTTTGGACATCTGATCATCACACCGATATCTGGGTGTTCTCCAACGTTTGGTACAAATTTGGGCCCAAACCTGCTCCAGTATGATAATGCCCCTGTGCACAATATGAGCTCTGTGAAGACCCTGAGATCCCTGAAGAGTCCTGACCTCAATACCATTGAACACTTTTTGGATGAACTAGAATGCTGTTTACACCTTGGGCCTCCTCACCCAACATCAGTGCCTGACCTCATGAATGCTCTTGTGGGTGAATGAACACAAATCCCCACAGCCACACCCTGAAATCTAGTGGAGCCTTCCCAGAAGAGTGGAGAATATTATAATTGTAAAAGGGGATTAAATCTGGAATGGGTTGTTCAATGGCCTCATCTCATTATCTCTAGCCACTTTATCCTGTTCTACAGGGTCGCAGGCAAACTGGAGCCTATCCCAGCTGACTACAGGCGAAAGGTGGGGTACACCCTGGACAAGTCACCAGGTCATCGCAGGGCTGACACATAGACACAGACAACCATTCACAGCTACGGTCAATTTAGAGTCACCAGTTAACCTAACCTGCATGTCTTTGGACTGTGGGGGAAACTGGAGCACCCAGAGGAAACCCATGCGGGCACAGGGAGAACATGCAAACTCCGCACAGAAAGGCCCTCGCCGGCCACGGGGCTCGAACCCGGACCTTCTTGCTGTGAGGCGACAGCGCTAACCACTACACCACCGTGCCGCCCTCGTTCAATGGCTATTTGCTGAAATGCTATTTGTGTTATGAAAAAAAGTACTATGGTCCAGTTATACTCAAAAAGTAGCATTATAGTCCTGCAATGAGAACAGAGCCAATTCATTAGATTCTACCTCTGGTAGAAAATTAGAAAGAAGTAAAATAAGAAATAAAAAAAGTTTTGCCTATTAGTCATTTCTATTAGATTGTACAGTATGCCTCTAGATTTGTCCACTTTTCCCTGCTGACCTGTCTTGTCTCAAACCCAAAGGACCCAAGGGCAAAGTGTCACCATGAGATTTTACTCTTCATTGCCTTGCAATGAAGAAAAGAAAAATAAGAACAATAAACTTGCCAACATCTGGAAACAAGGAAAACTCAGGGGAAAGAGGAGAGGGGTGTTCTTGGTGTCAACTAGATTTCACTAGTTTCAGGGAAAGCCAGTCTGGGAGACAGGATGGTGGGCTTTTTACATTGAGCTGCAGGAATGGTGCTTTCTCTTTCTCACTCAAATAAGCACTTGCTGTTCTGGATTCATATCATGTATGAACCTGGGGAGATAATAGCACAAGGCTATCAACAGCCCAATGATAGAAAGAAATTTCTTTTCAATTGCTGTGGCTCCTGTGCATTTCAGCAGGAGCTTGCTGCTCAAGGACGGACAGTTGCACCCTTGATGTTCCTTGCATAAACAACTTTGTTCTTTTCCAGTAGATTCCATTTGACCATCATGGTAGTGAACTGACGTACTGTCCAATCATGATGGCTTCTCTGCTTTTGTTCTGTGGATATATTCCTCTGGCAGGAGTCACTTGTGGAGAGCTTAACACATATAGCACTTCATGATACTACTGTATGTTCAGCCGAGTTTGACTGTTGTCAACAGCATCCTACTAGATAATGATTCTCTCTCATACATAGTCATTTAAACCAGTGGTTTTCAACACCAATCATCTATACAGTGTCATGCTTTTCTCCCTCTATTCCTACCACCTAAATCTTTCTGGTTTTGGTATTTTGGTAACTTGCTCAAGAATTTTAATTTGGCGAAAACAGCACTCAATGGTGTTGGTATCTAGATTAAGAAACTGCTGATCCTACTGTTAGCCTATTGATGATATAACCAGCTATCTTTTGGACTCTTTCAGAGTCTGACCACATATTCAGTATTGTAAGATGTGACATATAATCCTGGTGTGGTTAAGGCAAGCTCTTTCAGGTGAGGGGCATCGATATTCATCATCATACAATACTGGATTGGGACTTTAACTGGGGAATGTATGTCTTCCAGGCAGCATGGTGGTGCAGTGGTTAGCACTGTTGTCTCACAGCAAGAAGGTTCTGGGTTTGAGCCTCATGGCTGACTGGGGTTCTTTCTGTGGCTGTGTGGGTTTCCTCCTGCTCTGGTTTCCTCCCATAGTCTGAAGACATGCATATTAGGTCAACTGGCTACTCTAAATTGCTCACAGATGTGAATGGTTGTTTGTCTCAGGCCCTGTCCACATGGCAATGGATTCAGGTGAATCTGATAAAATTGTTTATCGTTTTGGCCTGGCGTCCACACGGCACCAGCGTTTTGGGTGCCCCAAAACAAAATCTTTTGAGAATGGGTTCCAGAGTGAAAAAATCTGGCAACGGCGCCATTGTGAAGTCGTCTGGATGAGTAGAACGGATTTGTTTATGATGACGTCACAACCACATGACTGTCAGTGCTTCACGTCGGGTAGAAGTATAACGAACTCGATGCGAGTTGTCAACAAATCCTATAACTTGGTTCATGAAATGCGCTTACAAAATATTTTCACTGTGAATATTTATTGTGTAATGGTGCAAAGTGAGAGAGAGAGAGAGAGAGAGAGAGAGAGAGAGAGAGAGAGTGAGAGAATAGCCCTTAGGGCAGAGTCTTTAGTCCAAACACTGCGGAAGCAGTACCAAACCGTGCACCGCCCGTGTGCTTTCCAAAAACAATCCCGCCAGCAAACATAGGAAAAAAAAAAAGGAGCGATCTCACCTCTTCAGATGTTGGTTTAAGTCCGACAATACATTCCTCAAAAAGGGTGTAGAAGAACAAAGTAATCCATCAACGTGTAGCATTCAATTTATTCCGGACCATTAAAGAATTCTGGAGGATATCAGAATGTTGGCGTACCAGCTTCTATCTACCCCCATTCATTCCTCTTTCCGCGTCTTTCGTTTTACGCTACTGATTAATAATCAAAACTTTATGTGGCTGATGCTACAGAAGAAGGGGTTTATGCGCATGCGTCTACTTCTTCTATTGTTCTGGTGTCTCCGATGGGACCGTCTTACAGTGCACGTAGTGGTGTGGCATGTGTATTGCATCATTTTCAGCAAGCATTGCGTTGCCATATGTACCTGAAATTTTACTGATCCGTTGCCCATGTGGACACGATATTTAAAAAAAAAAATCTCGTTGCCGTTGTCGTGTGGATGTAGCCTCAGTGTTAGCCCTGTGATAGATTGGCGACCTGCCCAGGGTGTACCCTGACTCTTGCCCAAAGTCAGCTGGGACTGGCTCCAGTTTCCCCTGTGACCCTGATGGATCAGCAGTATAAAGAATGGCTGGAAGGATATACGTCATCCAGGAAAACCAAGTGTTGTTCATCATTTAAATTCCTTGAAGAGCATAAACTTGACACCATCAACTAGAGACCAGCAACTTGAAAGTTACAACTTGACACCATCAACCAAATGCCACTGTGTTAATTTCGTCACTTCAACTCAACAGGATCATTCCAAAATCACTCAGCATCAACTCAACATCTTGACTCATTTGTCTGGGGAAACATATGTTAGGCAATGTTGGGCAAAAATTGTTGGTCTTGGAAGACGCTCCCTACTTCATGGCTCAGTCAGCTTTTGTATACACTTTAAATTTCCTTTTAAAAAAAGCAAGTAAATCACACTGAAGAAACCAGCACAGACCCTCACATGATCCCAAACTTGCAGCAATTATCAACTACTAAAAATGTATTGGCACCAAGATATCTTGCTGAAGCAAATATCATGACTTTCTTGGATGCTTGCTTGCCTAACTTGATCTGGGCTTGAGGAGAATCATGTTTGGTTGACTTGGCCAGAATTGCAGCAGAAGTGTGGCCAGTTCCTTCCTGTGCACTCACACCTACAGTATGGGCAATTTAGAGTAGCCAGTTAACCTAACTGTATGTCTTTGAGGGAAACTGGAGCACCTGGAGGAGACCCATACAAACTCCATACAGAAAGGCCCCTGGGTTCAAACCCAGAACCTTCTTGCTGTGAGGTGACAGTGCTAACCACTACACCACCTAACTGTATATTACAAAATTCTTGTTGGTGGTCTCAGCTGTTTTCTTTGAGGTGCTGAACAGTACCTTTAATTTTGCCTGAGGTAATAGAATGTTTCAGTCAATCACAATTTCAGTGGTGCTCGCTTTAAATAAGTGCCGATTAGAAACACTTATAGCTTTGCTCGATTCAAACCTCCCAAGCCATACAGGTGAAAAGGATAATAACTGG
Source organism: Neoarius graeffei (assembly GCF_027579695.1). Taxonomy (NCBI): domain Eukaryota; kingdom Metazoa; phylum Chordata; class Actinopteri; order Siluriformes; family Ariidae; genus Neoarius; species Neoarius graeffei. The sequence continues at coordinate 65,299,973 of NC_083584.1, forward strand.
TAAGAGGTGTGTGTATAATTCGCTGTCATGCATCTCTCGCATGCGACACATGCAGATCCTGTTTGTTATGGAAAGCGAAAGAGCACTTGAGTAGAAGACGATAATTCCGAGGGCTTCCGATGTAGCTCTGCACTGATAACCCTTGGAAGCTCACAATGCATGCTGATTGGAATTAAATTCAGTGTGTTCAGGAGGCAGAGCTCTTGAAATGGCACTGTTTTTTGGCAGACTGTTGACAACCGGAGAATGTGGCCAATTATAACTGTTTGCCTGTAAATTGTAGGCTTCTCAACATACATTCGATGACGCTCATCTCTCTGACAAATGAGGGGAAAAGAACACTGCAGGTATTTGATTACTTCTGTTTATGTGTGTATGTGTGTCTTTGAGACCGCCCAGCAGGTTCTGGAGATGAAGAAGTGGAGACGAGCAAACCTTATGCTGTGAATAAAATAAATCCACATTTTGCAGATTTTTATTTGGCTCCATGTCGATGATTAGTGCTTTTGGACATCTACATTTATACATCATCTATCATCATTTATCAGTCATCTCAGTCCTGCCTTTTCTTCACACACATGAAAAATACTTCCATTGACTCCATAAACAGACTTAAAACAGCCTCAAAACCAAAGGGCCTATTCTTTGTTTTACTACAAATGCATTGAACGTCAGCCTGAAACATCCATGACACTTAAAATAAATAAATAAAAAGTCCACAAAGGCCAGTTCAATTCACTTGACTAAAGAACATGCCACATTTTCTGAATTCTATGAAGGTTTCCAGCACGGAACAGCACAGTCCCAGCCTTTCTCAGACCTAATCCTATTAAAACTGCACCAAATGAAATACTCAGAAGATGTCATGGACTTGGAAGCTAAAGCAGCATGTCAGGGATGTACTGCCATGCTGCCATCCTCGTCAGATCTTCAGCTGCTTCTGTAAATCCATGGCTATTCAATATTTAATGTGCATGTTTGTCATTACACCCACAGTAAAAAAAAATAAAAATAAATTTAAAAAAAAAATGAGGCTTAGCTTCAGCCCAGGGAGGGCAAACCAATGAAACAGGTGAGTGGGTGAAAAATGGCAGCGTTCGCTCCACGGCAGAGCTACTTTTCGTCCTCCATCAGCAAGACAGAGTAAAGATGGGGAAGGTTGGGATGGATCTCAATTGAGTCTTTTGACAAAAAAAAGCGAATGACAGACTACACCTTGTGATTGATATTTCACAAGGCTCCAGCAGCGGAGAGGATCATCTACAGTCCAAGATGGCCACCACAGTTCAGGATGAGGACATACAGAAATACGTGCTGCACTGAGCCCCGAGCGTATTTGAAGACCTCATCCAATATGAAGTCACTGAAGAGCCTGGAACCTGGCTTGAGAAGATTCTGATGTTCCTCAGAATCAAAGGCAAATATTTATGACCAGAGGATGGTGCAACTGAGGAAAATCAAATGAAGAATTTTGTTGCAAACTTGTTGATAAGTGGAATTTATTTTAGCACCATGTCAAAATGTCCTCAACTCACCAATGAATGCAAGTGTTTATTTACTGGATGCTTTTATCTACTTATAGTTACATTTAATATCTTGCAGTAACTTTGTTACCGCAATGATAAACAGTTGCTCATTTTTTTATTAGTACTGCAATCTTAGATTATTGCGGCGCACCCTTATGCAAATTGTTGCTATGGAAATGATAAGAAAGAGTAACTAAAGGGGTGGCACAATGGTGTAGTGGTTAGCACTGTCACCTCACAGCAAGAAGGTCCTGGGTTTGAGCCCAGCGGCTGACAAGGGCCTTTCTGTGTGGAGTTTGCATGTTCTCCCTGTGTCTGAGTGCTCTGGTTTCCCCCAAAGACATACAGGTTAGGCTTTTTGGTGGCTCTAAATTGACCATAGGTGTGAGTGGTTGTTTGTCTCTATGTGTTAGCCCTGTGATGACCTGGCAACTTGTCCAGGGTGTACTCTGCCTCTTGTCCATAGTCAGCTGGGATAGGCTCCAGCTTACCTGTGACCCTATACAGGATAAGTGGCTACAGATGTTCCAAGATGGTGCCGCGGACGGTTGCCTCTGTACTTCGCGCTCTTGTACTTTCTACGTTTTTGTGTATTTGTTGTATTTTTTGGGCTTCTTCTCTGGTCACATACTCCAGAGAAGAACTCATAAACATTGGAATAACCACCAGTAAAGTTTTTTCATTGGTTTTCATCGATCTGGAAAGTTTTCCAGAGCTACTTGTTGGAGGAGCAGCAGTTCTCTATGGTCTTCGCCGAGGACGCCGGAGACACCGGGAGAACCGAGCTGGCGCGCTCGTCAGGCTGAGGCAGTGGGGGTTTCGCACTGCACTCCCATCTATTTACCTGGCTAACGTTCGCTCTCTGGCCAACAAGATGGACGAACTGCTGCTCCTCAACACAATCAACACGGATTTTAACAGATCTGCTGCCTTGTGCTTCACCGAAACCTGGCTCAGTGAGCACATCCCGGACACTTCTCTCCACCTGCCTGGATTTCACCTGCACCGAGCGGACCGCGAAATGGAGCTCATGGGGAAAACGAGGGGAGGCGGAGTCTGCTTTTACATTAACAAAGGTTGGTGTACTGATGTCATGGTTCTAAACAAATCATGCAGTCCTCATCTGGAGACATTATTCATAAACTGCAAACCGTTTTATGCTCCACGAGAGTTTTCCTCGTTTATTCTGGTTTGAGTCTACATCCCTTCTCAGGCTTGTGTTGCTGAGGCATTACAACACCTGGCTGACCAGATAAACAACATGGAGAAAAAACACCCAGACTCTTTGCTCATTGTTTTGGGGGACTTTAACAGAGCAAACCTCAGCCACAAACTGCCAAAATATAAACAGCACATCAAGTGTCCCACCAAGGACACTAACACTCTGGACCATTGTTACACTGTTTTAAAGGACTCATACCACTCTGTTCCCCATGCAGCCTTGGGAATATCTGATCACTGCATTGTTCATCTTATCCCGACCAAGCTGAAATCTACTAAGCCTGTGGTAAAGACGGTGAGGAGATTGTCCGATGAGGCCAAAGTGGAACTACAAGCCTGCTTTGACTGCACTGATTGGAGTGTTTTTGAGGCTGCAGCTTCAGACCTGCATGAACTGACGGATACCGTGACATCTTACATCAGTTTTTGTGAGGATATGTGTGTGCCCACCAAGACCTTCCGCACATACAACAACAAACCCTGGTTCACTGCAAAACTCAGGCAGTTTTGCCAGGCCAAGGAGGAGGCCTACAGAAGTGGGGACAGAGCCCTGTACAAACAGGCCAGAAACACACTGACAAAAGAGGTGAAAGCAGAAAAGAGGAGCTAAGGTGGGGTTTACATTAGACCGTATCAGCGGATCATCAGATTAACATTTTTAAAACGATTAGTGTGCACACAGCAACACCAATACACGATTCGCGTGCACACAGCAACGCCAATACACGGATACGCTCGGCTCCGCAGGCATCCTGCGCTCCAAATCACTCCACCCTGAACAGCGAGTGCCCTCTGGAGGGTGCGCACTCCGGCCCTGCGCAGCTCACAGAGCACGCGAGTGAATTGCACAAGCAGTGATTCAGGACTGAGCTGCTGTGTGTGTGATCCCAGCGCATATCACTTACCACTTGTAAGTGGAAGGATGGCAAGCCTAAAGACAATCATAACTACACAATGGGCAGTATTTGCATCAGTATTTGCAGTATTTTCATACTTTTATACTCTTTCATGAAAGGTGATACAAGGCGGAAGTCCGCGCTGTTTTTCAGCAGTTGCGTCACATGACCAACGCCAGCGAATCAGGAAGGTGGATGTCACAGTGACGTTGTCCAATGACGATGCCAGCTAGAGCTCAGCACAGCGTATCCGTGTATTCTCAATGTTTACACAGCACCGGACCAGACACGATCTGGATTGAATACCTGGACCCTGGCGGATTCCCGTTTCCCGGCATTTCCAGGCGTTTTAATGTAAACGGACAGTGCATCCGCGAAGAAAACGAGACAGATACGGTCTAATGTAAACTTGGCCTAAGCTGAAAGGATCAAAAACAGCCTTTCAGCCAATGATCAGTCACTACGTTTACATGCACATAGAGAGAATCGAATTTCTGCCGTTGCTCGACTGAAATCGAAATTCAAAATGCCATGTATACACCTTAATTCGGCTGAAATTGAACCGAACTTGATTTCTCGGAATCGAGCTACACGACCTAGTTTATGCGATTTCTGCCGAGCTACTTTGTGCATGTATACCCTATCGAGCTAGCTGTCGAGCTACTTCTGGAAGTGACGAGTGACGAGACCACAAGCGGGAAACACAACAGCCTCGGTCGGCATGACAACAGTAGTAGCGAGCAGCAGAAGAGGTCAGGAGGAACAAACGAAGAAGAGAAAATGGCGATGTAGAGCTCTCTGAAGTGTGGGTGGAGCACAGAGGACGGCAGGACAAATCTTCTGGTACTAATAGGCTTTTTATTGTCAGACTTTTCAGTTTAACAGCCTACTTTTATTCTTGAAAGAAAAACACACGCGCGCGCGCTGTGTTCTAGTCCCGGGATGAGCTCTCCCCTCTGCTCTCCCTCTGCCTCCTTAAATAGGGCGCGGTTACTGGGAAGACACACAAACACAGGTTAATTACCATCAGGTGTAGTTATTCTGCCACTCACCTTCCCTGGCTCCACCCTCCTGTCACAGACCGTCGCTTGCCCACGCCCCCACTGCCACAGGCAAGCAGAAACGTGCACTTCTGGAGCAATGAGGAGACAGAGTTCATGCTCATTCAGCTTAAGGAGTTGAATATATTAAAATTCATGGATGGGAAAAAAACACGCAATGGAGAACACGGAACTGATAACTTTGTTTACACTCTTGAATAGCTCTTCTTCATGACGACAACCGGAAGTGTACCAACACGATGGGGCATGTTGCGCCACCTGTGGCTCGGGTGCACAATGCACCTCACACAATAGCCCGATTTCAGTTGTGTGCATGTAGGATTGGATTTCTCTGGCACCCTGCTGGGACCTTCAGCTCGATTACCGACAGCAGCTCGATTTGGATGTGCATGTAAACGTAGTCACTGTGGAGAGGCCTGAAGAACATCACCAACTACAGGAGACCATCCCCCAACACTGCAATGAACCATCAACTGGCTGATGAGTTGAATGTGTTTTACTGCAGATTTGACACATTCACACCTCTCCCCCACTCAGACATTAAAGACCCATTTACACCCCCTGCTATTCTGCCTCCTCTTGCCTCTGACCACACACCAGCACTCAAGATCTGTGAAGAGGATGTTTGTCAGCTTTTTCGCAGACAAAAGCTCAGGAAGGCACCCGGCCCAGACGGTGTGTCACCCTCCTGTCTGAAGGTCTGTGCTGATCAGCTGGCCCCCATCTTCACCCAGATCTTCAATAGATCCCTGGAGCTGTGTGAAGTCCCCTCATGCTTCAAATGCTCCACAATAATCCCGGTTCCCAAGAAAACCACCATCACAGGACTGAATGACGACAGGCCTGTAGCCCTCACATCTGTAGTCATGAAGTCCTTTGAGAGACTGGTGTTGTCACACCTGAAGGACATCACAGACCCCCTGCTGGACCCCCTGCAGTTTGCCTACCGGGCAAACAGGTCAGCTTATGATGCAATCAATATGGGACTGCACTACATACTGCAACACCTTGACTCTGCAGGGACGTACGCCAGGATCCTGTTCGTGAACTTCAGTTTGGCATTCAACACTATCGTTCCAGATATCCTTCGCACTAAGCTCACCCAGCTCACTGTGCCCTCCTCCACCTGTCAGTGGATTATAAACTTCCTGACTGACAGGAAGCAGCAGGTGAGGCTGGGGAGCATCACATCCAGCACCCGGACTATCAGCACTGGTGCCCCCCAGGGGTGTGTGCTCTCCCCACTGCTCTTCTCCCTTTACACCAATGACTGCACCTCAAGAGACCTGTCTGTTAAACTCCTGAAATTTGCAGATGACACAACGGTCATCGGCCTCATCCGAGACGGTGACGAGTCTGCATACAGATGGGAGGTTGAACGGCTGGTCTGTTGGTGCGGTCAGAACAATCTGGAGCTGAACACGCTCAAAACTGTGGAGATGACAGTGGACTTTAGGAGGAGCCCCCCCACCCTGCTGCCCATCACCATCACCAACAACATTGTGACTGCTGTTGAAAGCTTCAGGTTTCTGGGTTCCACAATCTCCCAGGACCTGAAGTGGGAGACCAACACAGTCACCATCATCAAAAAGGCCCAGCAGAGGTTGTACTTTCTGTGCCAGCTCAGGAAGCTCAACCTGTCTAAGGAGCTGCTGACACAATTCTACTCTGCCATCATTCAGTCTGTTCTTTGCTCTTCCATCACTGTTTGGTTTGGATCGGTCACCAAACAGGACAAGAACAGACTGCAACGGACAATAAGGTCTGCAGAGAAAATTATTGGTGTCAGCCTGCCCTCCATCCAAGACCTGTACCTGTCCAGAGTCAGGAAACAGGCAGGTAACATCTCTGCAGACCTATCACACCCTGGTCACAAATTGTTTAAACTTCTCCCCTCTGGGAGACGCTACAGAACACTGTATGCAAAAACAACCAGACACAAGAACAGTTTTTTTTTCCCTCAGGCTGTCTCTGTGATGAACAGCTAAAACCAGACTCAAATATCAGTACACTCATACCGTCATACCGTCATCTGCACACTCATACCGTCATTCTGTGCACACTGTATATTTATATTTATATTTACTAATTCATCCTTGCACTATGCTGTCTATACATATATTTACCCTTCTACATGTACATGGCTTTTTGTTTTTGTCTACGCTTTTTATCTGTTTGTACTAAGTGAGCTAAGTGAAACCGGAGTCAAATTCCTCGTGTGTGTTCACATACCTGGCAAATAAAGTTTTATTATTATTATTATTATTATTAGATAATGGACAGATAGTGCATAAAGCTATTCTGTGTTCAAAATGGCCACCTTTGCAGTTTTAATATATAGTAGGTACTGATCTGCATTTTTAACATGATATCTTCATACCATGCCATGAATTAGCCTAGTGGTTAGCGTGTCTACCGTACCTCTTGACTGGGAGATTGTGAGTTCTATTTGCGGTCAGGTCACACCAAAGACCATTGTAGCAAGAGTGCTCTGAGAGCACAATATCCCCCACTACAATATATTGCAAACAAAATTGCAATATGCATATTACTGTCCAATAACAAAGCCTTTTGCCAAGTTTCATGAAATTCCTCCAAAAATTGTGAGAGGAGTTGATTTCAGAAGGCAAGAACCCTTTCTGGGATGGGAGGACAGACAAATGGACAGACAGACAGACAGACTTTGCCACGACATAATCCCCCTTCAGGCCTTTCGACCAGCGGGGGATAAAAATGGTACCTAGTACCACCTGGTGAGGCACTACAATACAGATACGAGTAGGGAGTCAAACTCTTGCAGTTACCAGAGCTGGTTAGTACTGGGATGGGAGACTACCTGGGAAGACCAGGTCCTGGCATGGGAAGGACTTTGACTTTTGATCTTCATGCAATATAGGTTTGTTTTTAAATAATTCACATCCAGCGTGCATGATATTAACTGAGAACTACATCAGTTTCGTAGCTTCAGTGAAGGCGCAAAACTGAAGGAGCTAAACATGTAATGCATATTTTAGAGATTTCTTTTTCAAGAACCTTCTCAGAATGCAAACAGTGTGGAAACTGCTAATGACAGAAGTGTATTAAAGCACCTGGAAGCAAGAGAGAGAGAGAGAGAGAGAGAGAGAGAGAATGGATATTGAACAGCAGAGCTGTGCTCTGCAATTAGCAGCAGTACCTGGAGTTTGCTTGGGCCAAGGTGCCGTGCCGATGCCGCTATCCAGAACCCCTGCACGGTGGTGCATAAACACCTCCGTCACACATCAAATGGTGCCGGCGGCAGGGTATTTATTTTTTGAAGTGCAAATGGAAAAAGATGCAAAGTTGAGAACATGTTGTTGCACCCTGCGCCGATTCCGAACAGCAGGAGTTATTAGATTTTTAATGGATACAGGCGAAACTGTCTGAAAAGAAAGTTTCTACACAGAAAACAATGAATGGAAAATGACCCAGCGTGCTTTTTATGAATAATGTCGCAATCAACTACATGATAAAGAGCAGCATTGGAGGACTTTTGCTTTATGCCAAACCATTTGCGTGAGATATCAGACCCAATTTTGAGCTCGGAGAATCGTTGTCTGCCGGCGGCCAGCGTGGAGGAGTTTGGCGGATTTTGTCTGGGTGGATCCTAATGCCTCAGTTTGCACTTTATCATCATTAAGCGTTTCACCCAGACAGCGTCGATTCATATTGTTTAACCGTTGGCACTAATGTGAATGGTTTTTCTTTTTTTCTTTTCATTTGTGCGTTTGTGTGTGTGTGCGCGTGTGTGTGTGTTGGCTTATCTCCGTCTGGAATCGCCGAATAGGCAATCGCTTAAGAGGTCTGGGGCGTTTTTGGCAGCCTCATTAATTCGGCTGAACGCTCGGCTTCATTTTTATTCTCTCTCCCACCCGAATATCAGATCAACGTTAAGCTCGACTCAGGGGAGAGGAAAAGGGTAAGAGTGCTGAGTGATGTTCGCCGTTTCCTCGTCCGATTGATCAACGCTGTCTGGTGGTCCAAGAGAGCCAAATGAAGCTTCTTGGATGGTTTAAAGCTTCAGCACACCACTTATCATAAAGTGGCAGTGTGTGTGTGATGACCATGAGCCACTGTAATGAATAGAATCAGTCACAGCTTTGACTTTGTAGAGATGCTTGACTACTTTTTACACACACACACACACACACACACACACACACACACACACACACACACACACACAGTTGTATAACACACCAGGGCAAACACACAAGAGCCAAAGATGAAATTTTATTCTATTTACTCCAGCTTGTGAATTACAACAGTTTTTACAAGGCATTTAAGCATAACCAAAGTTCATTAAAATCTCCATGTTGTTGATGTAAGAAATGGCATGTGGATGGATTGAGTTCACGGTTCGTGCCCTCTCCTTTTGTCACCTAAATCCAACAGAACTCGGAATGAGACACGTTTCTTGTTTAGGCCTGGCATCAGGAAAAGATTAACACAACGAAACAATGCCATGCCAAGACACTATTTGAAAGTGTACGTCTTTTTCTGTAATTGCATTATACTGTCATTTATTTTAGATACACATGCACTGTATATCAGTGTTGTCTAAACGCTAACCCCGCCCTATCCATAACCTTACCATTTAGTGACATGGAAGTGAATATGCTTGTGAAGTGTTATTAGAGTTGATTCCAGGAGTACTGTTTGTTCAGAATTACAGCTGAGCAGCTTTGCTTCTCCGTGTCACACTAAAATCCAGAGTCATCCAGTTTTATTTAGAAGCTTGTCAGTGTTTTAGCTGACCAAGGTCACGTTATTGCTTTCTCACCATCTTGCCACTCGATTTCAACACAACAAACTGTTTTAGCCGAGCAGAAATGGAGCTACGTGGAGCTTTTTTCACTTAGCACTGAAGTTTAGGATGAACAGCTTGGAGAATTTGATGCCATATGAAATCGATAATGTAGATAATAATTTATACCCCAGTTTTTTTCCAGTTGGAGTTGTGTTTTAATCACGTGTTGATTTGAAATGGGTTCCAGAAGCAAAGCAGTAAAACATGCTCTGTGTGTGTATGTGTGTGTGTGCGCGCGCGCGTATGTGTGCGTGCGTGCGTGCATGAGATCACAATGACACACTGATCTACTGTATGCTAACAAAGGCCACACCTCTTTCACTGGGCCTGATAAACATGGTGACCACACGTACTTCATACCTACTTTACTGGAAGTTCCAAACACAAAAGCCACAACAAACTAGCGGGCACAGAGGCCACACCTCTTTCACTCTGACTGAAGCACATATCGGCCCCACCTCCTTTAGTGTAATACATATACAGGCCACACCTCCAGTGTAACTGATCATCAAAGAGGTCACATCTCCTTAATTGTCACTGATATTCATATAGGTCATGCCTCCTTCACTGTAACTGACATGCACAGAGGCCACACCTCCTGCACTGTAACTGACATGCACAAAGGCCACGCCTCCTTCACTGTAACTGACAAGTACAAAGGCCACGCCTCCTTCACTGTAACTGACAAGTACAAAGGCCACGTCTCCTTCACTGTAACTGACAGGTACAAAGGCCACGTCTCGTTCACTGTAACTGACAGGTACAAAGGCCACGCCTCCTTCACTGTAACTGACAAGTACAAAGGCCACGTCTCCTTCACTGTAACTGACAGGTACAAAGGCCACGTCTCGTTCACTGTAACTGACAGGTACAAAGGCCACGCCTCCTTCACTGTAACTGACAGGTACAAAGGCCACGTCTCCTTCACTGTAACTGACAAGTACAAAGGCCACACCTCCTTCACTGTAACTGACAGGTACAAAGGCCACACCTCCTTCACTGTAACTGACAAGTACAAAGGCCACACCTCCTTCACTGTAACTGACAGGTACAAAGGCCACACCTCCTTCACTGTAACTGACAAGTACAAAGGCCACACCTCCTTCACTGTAACTGACAGGTACAAAGGCCACACCTCCTTCACTGTAACTGACAAGTACAAAGGCCACACCTCCTTCACTGTAACTGACAAGTACAAAGGCCACGCCTCCTTCACTGTAACTGACAAGTACAAAGGCCACACCTCCTTCACTGTAACTGACAGGTACAAAGGCCACACCTCCTTCACTGTAACTGACAAGTACAAAGGCCACACCTCCTTCACTGTAACTGACAGGTACAAAGGCCACACCTCCTTCACTGTAACTGACAAGTACAAAGGCCACACCTCCTTCACTGTAACTGACAAGTACAAAGGCCACACCTCCTTCACTGTAACTGACAGGTACAAAGGCCACACCTCCTTCACTGTAACTGACAAGTACAAAGGCCACACCTCCTTCACTGTAACTGACAAGTACAAAGGCCACGCCTCCTTCACTGTAACTGACAAGTACAAAGGCCACACCTCCTTCACTGTAACTAACAGGTACAAAGGCCACACCTCCTTCACTGTAACTAACAGGTACAAAGGCAAGGCAAGGCAGTTTTATTTGTATAGCGCATTTCTTGCATCAAGGCATTTCAATGTGCTTTACAGAGAAAAAAAACAGACCTCCAGTAAAATCACACATTTACAATAAACATTTAAAGCACAGACAATGGAAACCTATGCATAGACAATGAAAAGCAAAGCAACAAAATAATTAAAAAAATATTTTTTCAGTAAGGGATAAAAATAAAAGATTAATGTAAAAATAGAGTAAATAAAAAAGTAGAATAAATAAGTAAATAGAATAAATAAATAAATAAATAAATAAATAACAAAGGGAACCATTTAATTGAAAGCTTCACTAAAAAGATTAGTCTTCAGTTTGGACTTAAAAATAGCAATTGTGGGAGCATTTTTTATTTCATCTGGGAGTTTATTCCAAAGTCTAGCCCCATAAACACTAAAGGCTGACTCACCACATTTAGTACTGGCAGCAGGTTGAACCAGAAGATTTTTATTTTGAGATCTCGTTGATCTGGTAGGGGCGTGCTGTCTAAACCGGTCATATATGTAGTTTGGTCCAATGCCATTTAGTGCTTTAAAAAACAAGAAGTAATGCTTTAAAATCAATTCTATAACTAACAGGAAGCCAGTGTAGGGACCTTAGGATTGGAGTAATGTCTTCATTCCTTTTTGTTCTGGTTGACACCCTTGCAGCTGCATTTTGTATGTTTTGTAGTTGCTTTATAGTTTTCTTAGGAAGTCCAGTTAAAAGTGCATTGCAATAATCTATCCTGCTGGAAATAAAAGCGTGAATAAGTTTTTCTAAATCACTCTCAGACATGAGGTTTCTAAATTTTGCAATATTCTTCAGGTGAAAAAATGCTGATTTAGTGACTGATTTCACATGGTTGTTGAAGTTCAAATTACTGTCAATGATGATGCCAAGATTTCTCACGGCATCCTTTGCCTTAAGTCCTTTTGTGTGAAGCAGGGCAGTAATCCTAACTCTTTGTTCTTTGTTTCCAAATATAATGACCTCAGTTTTATCCATGTTCAGCTGAAGAAAGTTTTGTGACATCCAGGTGTTTACTTGGTCAAGACACTGAAAGAGAGAGTCAAGGGGTGCATAATCATTGGGAGACAGAGCAAGGTAAATTTGAGTGTCATCTGCATAGCTATGATAACACATTGAGTTTTCCCTGATGATCTGGCCGAGTGGGAGCATGTAGAGTTTAAACAGTAAAGGGCCTAGGATCGATCCCTGAGGAACACCACAGGTCAGGGATGCTGGTATTGAGGTGCAATTTCCTACAGCAACAAAGTAGCTCCTGTCTTGCTGGTAAGATTGTAACCACTTTATGACAACACCTGAAAATCCAACCCAGTATTCCAGTCGATGAAGTAGTATATGGTGGTCAACTGTATCAAATGCTGCACTTAGGTCCAATAGTACCAGAACAGATGCTTTGCCAGCATTGGTGTTTAGACGAATGTCATTTATCACCTTAACAAGGGCTGTTTCGGTGCTATGATTAGCACAAAAGCCAGATTGATAATCATCAAAATAGTTATGTGATGATAAAAAAAAAACAGTTAATTGGTTAAAAACAGTTTTTTCAATTATCTTTCCAATAAAAGGTAGATTAGATATTGGTCTGTAGTTGCTCAGTACCGAAGGATCCAAGTTATTCTTTTTGAGTAGGGGTTTTACAATTGCTGTTTTCAGGGACTTAGGAAAAATGCCAGTTTGTAGTGATGTATTTATAATCTGAAGCACATCTGCTGTTATGAGATGAAGGACAGATTTGAAAAAACTACTGGGTAAGGTGTCCAGTTGGGAAGTAGCAGAGCTGAGATTTTGAACAGTTTTAGTTAGAGTTTCATAGTTGATAGAACTAAATTCTGACATTTGGTGTATAGGCCCTCTTTCAGTAGTTAGCAGTTCAAGAACAAGAGTTGTTTGCAGCTGTGTTGTTATGTTCAGTCTTATTTTATCAATTTTACTACTGAAAAAGGATGCAAACTCTTCACATTTGCGAACTGAGAGAAGCTCTGGTGCTATGTCAGTTGGGGGATTTGTTAACCTCTCGACAGTAGAAAAAAGCACATGAGCATTATTTATATTCCTGTTAATAATGTCAGAAAAAAGGTCTGCCTTGCCTTGCAAATTTCATAATTATACTGTCGTAGCATGTCTTTATGAATTTGGTAGTCAATTTGTAATTTGGACTTGCGCCATTTTCTCTCGGTTTTCTTGCATTCCCTTCTTGTTTGTTTAATCAATGGATTTTGTCTCCATGGTGCTGTTTGCTTATTGTTGACTTTTTTCAATTTTACTGGAGCAATGTCATCCATGATTTGTGTCATATTTACTGTGAAGTTATTCATCAGGTCATCTACAGAATTTGATGTTTGAGGTGAATTCTGAGAAAGTGCTTGCTCAAAAAGGGCAATGGTATTCTCATTTATGATTCTCTTTTCTTCAGTCCTAAACCAATTCTGAAAAAGGGAGGACATACACACATCAAAGAAAACACAAAAATGACCAGATACAGCCAAGTCCATAACATTTCCCTTAAGAAAATCTACCATGGTTTACTATGGTTTTACCATGGTTTTTATGTAGTAACCATGATTCTACCATGGTATCTCATGGTGATTCTAAGTACTATGAACCAACCATAGTATTACTATGGTTCATCCATGGTAGTAACCATGGTTCTACTATGGTATTTCATGGTGATTCTAAGTACTATGAACCAACCATAGTATTACTATGGTTTATCCATGGTAGTAACCATGGTTCTACTATGGTATTTCATGGTGATTCTAAGTACTATGAACCAACCATAGTATTACTGTGGTTTATCCATAGTACTGCAGTAGCTGTGGTAGCATCATAGTTGTATGTGTAATAGGTCATAGTAACTATGAAATTAGTTTAAAAAGGGATAGTATGGTTTTTAAAAGGATGCACTAACTGTAGTATTACCATGCTTTCGTCCAACAGTCAATGCTGTAGAGAAGGATCTCGATTAACAGCCCAGATACATTAACATTTACCATAGTGAAACCATGGTTAAATCATGGTTAAACCATAGCCATGAACCATGGTTTTCATGGTTACCCAAAAAAACCATGAATAACTATAAACCATGGTAAAACCATGGTTAGTTTTCATAGTAAAACCATGGTTAATTTTCGTAAGGGTTGTAGAAACATTTAGACCTTTGGTAATGACAAGGTCAAGAGTATGACCATGTAAGTGTGTTAGCCCCTGCACATGTTGTGTTAGACTAAATGTGTCCATGAGCATGAGAAAATCCCTTGTATTAGTGTTCTCGGAGTTATCAATATGCAAATTACAATCCTCTGTGATAATAACAGATTCAAACTCTAAGCAAATAGTTGATAGCAGTTCACAAAATTCTTCAAGAAACACTTTTACTGACTGTCTTGGAGGCCTGTAAATGGTTCCTAGTAGAATATTGGGGGAACACTTAGCAAGTGAACAGAGGTATTCAAAGGATGTGAAGTCCCCAAAAAATAACTGCTTACACTGAAAAGATTCTTTGAATATTGTGGTGATTCCACCCTCCCTCTTCTTGTCACGGGTAGTGCTGATGAAATTAAAATTTGGGGGAGCACATTCGATCAGGGTAGGAACAGTCTCAGCATGATCAAGCCATATTTCAGTTAAAAGCATAAAATCAAGTGAGTGCATACAAATCAGGTCATTAATTAAAAATGACTTATTTGAAAGTGACCTGACATTTAGCAAAGCTAATTTTACAGTAGTAAGTGAGGGGGTCCTTTCCACTGGTGTATACAGAATTTGTTTTGGGACTGATTTTAAATTCGACTGATTTACCCCATATAGTTGCCGTCTTTTATGTCTTGTTTGTACACGATTTATCAGTACAGTGATGGGGAATTTGGACGTGGGTGATTCCTGGAGGGAACAGTAGGGGGAGCTGTTGATGTCAGCTGGTACCGGATGTGGGGAGGTACCAGAAACAGGAAGCTCTGATGCTGCATTCAGTCAATCAGTTCTCGAACTGCGTGGGGTAATCTGAACAGCATATAACACATTTGCTGCCAGTAGATGTTGTAGGTACACAGTCTGTCTAAGAACTACAACACAGTCCCTTTAAGGACTACAACTCCCATCACCAGCTTCCGCGTTGACCTGCGTCACGCCGGGGCGGGATCATCAACGTCACATCCTCCATGAAAGCATAAGAAACGCAACAATGCTTCCATCTCTCTCTCTCTCTCTCTCGTCTGGATTTCAAGCCATCCAGACACAAAGAGATTTGCTCCACCAGAAAACTCAGATAAAGACATCTTTTTCTTTCTTTCTTGCAAGAATCAGAGCTTCACGCTTTTCTTTTACTTACCTTTGGCCATGGTAAAAATCTAGAATCGCACGATTTTTAACTCATTCGAGTTACAACCGGTTTTGTTTATTCATTATACGTACGTACGGACTGCAGCAAAGCAGGTTTAATTAAAAGTTAGGAGCGACCGGATCCTTCTAATTAATGCTCTGTGCACATTGTCTGATCAGAGACTTTCTTTTCATCATGAGCGACCATGCACCGGACCAAGACATGCTCTGCGCCTCACATCCTCCACAACGGTGAAACTCCAAGTTTCAGCCTCTCCAAGAATGCTCTGCTTTCTACAAAAAGGGTGAGATACTGAAGTAAGACTTGGCATTTGGGCATAAAAAACTAGTTTTAGGAATTAGCTTTTATTGAAGTAGTGTGAATTTAAACTCAGGAACGGTTTAATTGTTTACACTGTAGACACGCAGCGTGTTGAATTGATTGTATCATTTTGTTTTAATCTTTCAATTGTTTAATAGATAGGCTGTGCATGCTTCTCTTTATTCCTTACTAACATCTTCAATTTCCTTATTACACATCTTGACCCCATCAAGATTTCAGTGGATTTAGTACTATTATAAGCTAGTGAAATTAGCCTACGGCTAATTCTTTTGTCCCATTAGCATCCAAAGCTAAGTGTATTGTCTCAGGGGAACACATGGCAGCCCTCCTCCACACTCACATACACACCTTTTGTCTTAACTCCACGAGGTAGGATCCTTGGGCCTTAGCTAGCCACATACGGCTAATTCTTTTGTCTAATTAGCAACCAAAGCTAGCTCATCAGGCCTCACACACACAAACACACCTTAGCTAGCATCCCTTTGTCTTAGCTAGTGACACAAGGCTAATCTGTGTCTCCACACGTGGCCACAGGCCTCACAAACACACCTTAGCTAAACACATGGCTAATTCTTTTGTTTCATTAGCATCCAGGGCTAATTGTATTATCTCAAGGGACCACGAGGTCGTCATCCTCCCCCCACAAACACACGTGGAGTTAGCTACCAGAGCTAATTCTTTTGTGTAGACCACACACACAAGGCCTCTCTCATACACACACGCTCATCAAGTATATATCATATTTGTATATATTTCAACTGCCATTATTCAATTTTATCTTTGTTATAATAAATTCATTTATTATTGAAACTGTGTGTTTATTTGTGTTCCGATATTTTTGAAGTCACTCAATCTCAAAAGAATTCAAAAGTTATGTAATATGGTAAGTGATCATAATAATTTGGAATATATCATAATTTAGCTGTTTGGTAATTTATTATTAAGCACCAAAATGAATGGTATTAATTAATGAGACTGATCCAATGAGACTGATTCCATGAGTGATTTAATGATAATATGAGACTGGTTCAATGAAAACGATTCAATGAGACTGATTCAATGAAAACGATTCAATGAAAATGATTCAATGAGTCTGATTCAATGAGAATGATTCAAATGAGACTGATTCAATTTTAATTATTAACCTTCAGATTTAATGAGATAGATCACTCACTTAAACTAATTGCACCTACAACGTGCACCCATGGGGTTTGGGTGAATTCCGTCGCGCTTCACTATAACTGACATGCACAAAGGCCATGCCTCCTTCAATGTAACTGACATGCACAAAGGCCATGCCTCCTTCACTGTAACTGACAGGTACAAAGGCCACGCCTCCTTAACTGTAACTGACAGGTACAATGGCCACGCCTCCTTCACTGTAACTGACAGGTACAAAGGCCATGCGTCCTTCACTATAACTGACAAGTACAAAGGCCACGCCTCCTTCACTGTAACTGACAGGTACAAAGGCCACGCCTCCTTCACTGTAACTGACAGGTACAAAGGCCATGCGTCCTTCACTATAACTGACAAGTACAAAGGCCACGCCTCCTTCACTGTAACTGACAGGTACAAAGGCCACGCCTCCTTCACTGTAACTGACAGGTACAAAGGCCATGCGTCCTTCACTATAACTGACAAGTACAAAGGCCACGCCTCCTTCACTGTAACTGACAGGTACAAAGGCCACGCCTCCTTCACTGTAACTGACAGGTACAATGGCCATGCGTCCTTCACTATAACTGACAGGTACAAAGGCCATGTGTCCTTCACTATAACTGACAAGTACAAAGGGCACGCCTCCTTCACTGTAACTGACAGGCACATATTTACTGTGAGTGTTTGGAAGTAATTTCATGCAGATGACTCTGAAATGGACTTAATGGCCTAATAAGTGCATAATCACAGTGTGTGTGTGTGTGTGTGTGTGTGTGTGTGTGTGTGTGTGTGTGTGTGAGACAGAGAGAGAGAAAAATACAGGCTGAATCATGCTCATATGGGTGTTATGGACAAACTGATATGAAAAAAAATAATGATGTAGTAAGGCTGATACAAATGAGTAATGTTTGCACAACCCTGTGGGAACTGAGGTAGATGTGAAAGAAAACGATGAAAATCATGTTCATGAAACTAACATCGAGCATATTGTTACAACCCCCATCCCCAAAATAAAAACCACGAACAAAAAACACCACCGCAAATATGCAACACAAAACACATGGCATGTCTGATTCACTTCCTGCAGTTGAGTTGATTTGGAGTCGAATCGCTTGCTCACTCGCGTTCACTTGGGAGCGGACTGAGTGGCACCTCGCTCAGACGAGTGCGATTGCTGTGTTCTGACCCGCCTAAAGGACCGCATTGAGATGGAGAACACACCAGGGTTCTGTTCAAACAGATTAAAAACCTACGGCAGACGTGAAAGCAGTCTGAGTGAACTCGGCTCAGAATCATTTTAACACAAGGAGGAACGCAGTAGTTGAATTTTTCAAAGGCTGACTGATGACTTTCTTCATTTACAACATCAGACGCTTGAGCTCACAGACAGAAGTAAAATGCCCATCCCCAAATTCTGGTGCCAGGGCTTACAATTGGCTTCAGAAATCAAAAGCAACACACACACACACACACGTTCATATTCATGCTACAGCAGCACTGGCCTTCACAGCTTTGACCACAAAGACCTCAGCACTGCTGAATTCTGGATTCTGATTGGTCAAAAGGTGTTTTCTATAAGCAGCTTGGACACAAGTGCAGCTGCATATCACATTGATTGATTGTTTTTCTTTTAACAGCCTCATACGTACTTTTCCTTGTATAGTATTACCTCTCGTATGTTTCAGTTTTCACACACTAACAAGGAAGGTGTGTGTGAAAGGAACCAGAACTGGAATGTTACAATCTCAGCATTGCCTTTACAGAGCTCACTCTGTATATATGTGTGTGTGTGTGTGTGTGTGTGTGTGTGTGTGTGTGTGTGTGTGACCTTCAGTACACTCACAACTCTCCTTCTGTGGCTAATGGAGCGCAAACACACATCCACATACCCACACAAACACACTCAAATTCACACCAGAGCACAAGCACTCCTTGCAAACTCTCTTTGCAAATGGCTAACAGAAGGTCACCGGGGACTTGAGGGGTGTGTGTGTGTGTGTGTGTGTGTGTGTGTGTGTGTGTGTGTGTGTGTGTACTTTGCTACATACTGAGGACCAGAACATGTTTTTAACCAAAAGAGTGAGGACATTTTTGGAAAGTCAGGACATTTTTGGAAAGTGAGGACGTTTTTGGAAAGTGAGGACCTTTTGGAAAGTGAGGACCTTTTGGCTGGTCCTCACTTCTTCAAAAGGCTGGTTGAGGGTTCAGGTTAGAATTAGGTTTAGGTTAGGGTTAGGGTAAGGGGTGGGATCAGACAATTAGTTATGATGGTTAAGGTTAGGTTAAGGGGTGAGGGAATGCATTATGTTAATGAGTCCCCACAACGATAGAAATACAACAAATGTGTGTGTATGTGCACACAAGCCAGCTCTGCATAAACTACTATAAATTTCCAGTTTGCAGATGTGAAAGTCACTGAGCTAACCATCTTGCTTGCCTTTATTTTAATTTTATTTTTTATACGCTGCTGGAATGAGTTCCCATTAGACGCCGTGTCAGCTGTTGAAATTCAAAGTGTTTGTTTTTCCTGTGCTTCTAACACAACATACGCATCCAGATACCCTGAAGCAAACCCAATGCCTGTTTCAGACAAATGCTCAATAAAACAGTAATTAGTATCAAAGCTGTTACAACCTTGATCCGGTGAAAATGCAATCTCCTGGGGAAAAGCCGAATATTTGTTACAACCTCACAACAACATCTGTATAAAAAAGGAATTACAATTGCACAGAACTCAGACGACATTTTACTCAAATAATATCACATGATAAACTTTGTGAATACACTGCAAAACTGATCTTAGCATGTGAAAATAGCTTGAATATAGTCAAATGTGTCTCATGGTTTCTAATATAAGATTACAATAAAACAAATAAGAGACTTTACTCTCGAGACCTTGGTACTAATTTCAAGCTTTTTACCAAGGATTTTTTTTTCTTGGTTGAGAAATATGCATGCTTCATGTGATGCAAATTATCTCCCCAAAGAAGAAAAATATATCTAAAATTAACTTTTCGTGTGAATACCGGGGTTTTATGGTAGCCACCAGGTGCTTCAGGGACAAAAAAAAAACTGTTGCACATCTGTTTTTGTTAAGATGCAGACACTAGAAAAAGGAACGTGTACACATTCATTCTTTCTTTCTTTTTATTCTAGAAAACATGATCTTATCTGGGGCGGCATGGTGGTGTAGTGGTTAGCGCTGTCGCCTCACAGCAAAAAGGTCTGGGTTCGAGCCCCGTGGATGGCGAGGGCCTTTCCGTGTGGAGTTTGCATGTTCTCCCCGTGTCTGTGTGGGTTTCCTCCGGGTGCTCCGGTTTCCCCCACAGTCCAAAGACATGCAGGTTAGGTTAACTGGTGACTCTAAATTGACTGTGAGTGTGAATGGGTGTCTATGTGTCAGCCCTGTGATGACCTGGCGACTTGTCCAGGGTGTACCCCGCCTTTCGCCCGTAGTCAGCTGGGATAGGCTCCAGCTTGCCTGTGACCCTGTAGAACAGGATAAAGTGGCTACAGATAATGAGATGATCTTATCTTCATGGACATCATCACTAAAACAAACAAAATCAGCAGAGTTTTTCCTCCAAGCACCTGATGCTGCGACATCTCATCTCATTATCTGTAGCCGCTTTATCCTTCTACAGGGTCGCAGGCAAGCTGGAGCCTATCCCAGCTGACTACGGGCGAAAGGCGGGGTACACCCTGGACAAGTCGCCAGGTCATCACAGGGCTGACACATAGACACAGACAACCATTCACACTCACATTCACACCTACGCTCAATTTAGAGTCATCAGTTAACCTAACCTGCATGTCTTTGGACTGTGGGGGAAACCGGAGCACCCGGAGGAAACTCACGCGGACACGGGGAGAACATGCAAACTCCACACAGAAAGGCCCTCGCCGGCCACGGGGCTCGAACCCAGGACTTTCTTGCTGTGAGGCGACAGCACTAACCACTACACCACCATGCCGCCCCTCTGATGCTGCGACATAACAACCATATTTCTCAGGCCAAGCCTCGTGTTTTCAACATGGAGCAGTGTTGTGTCCCTTGTTGTTTAAATTGACACAAGACCAAAAAACGCTTTTAGTGCACATACACTGTCATATCACCAAAAAGAAGTTTAAAATGAAGAAGAAAGAAGCGAGAGGGTGGGACAAACAGTGGGGATCAGTGAATCGTCATGGGCGGGACCATGCTTATCAGTGATTCATTGTGGGCGGGACCATGTTTTTGTTTGTTTTTTTTTGGAACTTATTGTTGATTGATCATAGACAGTCAGCACAAACATTTAGAAGCACGATCTTGGACTTACTAAAATGACAGTAAGATGAAAAATCCACATCATATACAGTGGTGCTTGAAAGTTTGTGAACCCTTTAGAATTTTCTTTATTTCTGCATAAATATGACCTAAAACATCATCAGATTTTCACACAAGTCCTAAAAGTAGATAAAGAGAACCCAGTTAAACAAATGAGACAAAAATATTATACTTGGTCATTTATTTATTGAGGAAAATGATCCAAAATTACATATCTGTGAGTGGCAAAAGTATGTGAACCTCTAGGATTAGCAGTTAATTTGAAGGTGAAATTAGAGTCAGGTGTTTTCAATCAATGGGATGACAATCAGGTGTGAGTGGGCACCCTGTTTTATTTCAAGAACAGGGATCTATCAAAGTCTGATCTTCACAACACATGCTTGTGGAAGTGTATCATGGCACGAACAAAGGAGATTTCTGAGGACCTCAGAAAAAGCGTTGTTGATGCTCATCAGGCTGGAAAAGGTTACAAAACCATCTCTAAAGAGTTTGGACTCCACCAATCCACAGTCAGACAGATTGTGTACAAATGGAGAAAATTCAAGACCATTGTTACCCTCCCCAAGAGTGGCTGACCTAACAAAGTTCACTCTAAGAGCAAGGCGTGTAATAGTCGGCGAGGTCACAAAGGACCCCAGGGTAACTTCTAAGCAACTGAAGGCCTCTCTCACATTGGCTAATGTTAATGTTCATGAGTCCACCATCAGGAGAACACTGAACAACAATGGTGTGCGTGGTAGGGTTGCAAGGAGAAAGCCACTGCTCTCCAAAAAGAACATTGCTGCTCGTCTGCAGTTTGCTAAAGATCAAAGGGACAAGTCAGAAGGCGATTGGAAAAATGTTTTGTGGGCGGATCTTCTTCTTCTTCTCGGGTCACCACCTCAGTCTACTACACTCTCCCCCTCCAGTACTCCGCACACGCCCTTCCTCTAGGGGTCAGAGCTACCAGATCTTCCTTGGTGCAAGGTTCAGGCAGGAGGGGGCAGACAAGAAAGTGTCTCATAGACTGCTCCTGCCTGCAATCGCATGCCGTTTGTCCATCTGAACTGAGACCCCACTTTTCCATGAAGGTCTTGCATTTTCCTGTGCCTGTTCTAAGGCGGTTGAGACACGACCAAATTGGCCATGCTTCCCCCGCTCCTGAAGGAAGGGATTCCTTCGGGATGATGGTGAGTTTATGTGGTGCTGTCTGGAGGTGGTGAGACCGCATGGCCATCCTCTGTGACGCTGCACTGCCACTCAGTGGTTCAACTGAGTGCAAAAAGCTATGTCTCGATTTAAGTCTCTGTGGATGGATGAGAACAAAATAGAACTTTTTGGTTTAAATGAGAAGCGTTATGTTTGGAGAAAGGAAAATACTGCATTCCAGCATAAGAACCTTATCCTATCTGTGAAACATGGTGGTGGTAGTATCATGATTTGGGCCTGTTTTGCTGCATCTGGGCTAGGATGGCTTGCGGTCATTGATGGAACAATGAATTCTGAATTATACCAGCGAATTCTAAAGGAAAATGTCAGGACATCTTTCCATGAACTGAATCTCAAGAGAATGTGGGTCATGCAGCAAGACAATGACCCTAAGCACACAAGTCATTCTACCAAAGAATGGTTAAAGAAGAATAAAGTGAATGTTTTGGAATGGCCAAGTCAAAGTCCTGACCTTAATCCAATGGAAATGTTGTGGAAGGACCTGAAGCGAGCAGTTCATGTGAGGAAACCCACCAACATCCCAGAGTTGAAGCTGTTCTGTACGGAGGAACGGGCTAAAATTCCTCCAAGCCGGTGTGCAGGACTGATCAACAGTTTCCGGAAGCGTTTAGTTGCAGTTATTGCTGCACAAGGGGGTCACACCAGATACTGAAAGCAAAGGTTCACATACTTTTGCCACTCACAGATATGTAATACTGGATCATTTTCCTCAATAAATAAATGACCAAGTATAATATTTGTGTCTCATTTGTTTAACTGGGTTCTCTTTATCTACTTTTAGGACTTGTGTGAAAATCTGATGATGTTTTAGGTCATATTTATGCAGAAATATAGAAAATTCTAAAGGGTTCACAAACTTTCAAGCACTACTGTAGACTCACACATACAAAACAAAACAAAACACAAAAAACATGACAAAACAAAAGGGGAAACAAGGAAAGAATAAAGAGGGGGCTTGCTCTCTTGTCTCAAAACATTATTCGCAAATCAGAGTTCCATCTCTTCAAGAGTTTCTCTCTCTGGAGCCTCAGCTTGTGAGTTGTGTTCCATTCTATAATTTCCCATACCCACTCCTACCACAACTGAAATGTTGGGACAGTGGGCATCAGCCAATTTACAGTGATTCCCTTAATGGTGGCTGACAGGAGGATTTACAGAAGGTAGATATCATCCCTAAGCTGAAAACCTTGAGGGGCAATTCCCAACAAAGCAACCAGTGGGTCATGGGTAATCTCTCTTCTAAAAATATCGACCAGTGCTGAGTGTGTCTGTGTGTGTGTATATATATATATATATATATATGTGTGTGTGTGTGTGTGTGTGTGTGTGTGTGTGTGTGTGTTATTTACCAGCTGGGAGGTCCGTATAAGGAAAAACTGTGACTGAGGTCTGGAAAATGCTGACTGAGGCCGAGGTCACAATTTTTCCCAATATGGACCGTCCTTCAGCTGGTAAATAACTTATTCATTATTTTCTCCACTACAAAATAATTGATTCTTCAGTGTTTCTGAAAAAATGCGTAAAACCAACAACTGGCAACCAATAGCAAATAAAGCCACACACTGTAGTTTTATTTGAAACCTTCATTAAATCTACAACTGTTTTACCATTTACAATCAGAATCTCAGAAATTGCAAATAGGACAGAAGGAAAAACATCTTTGCACTTTGCATCACTTTGAAAAACTATTCGATTTAAAGAAAGCCCGTAACAAATGGGCTAAAGAAGCAAGAGAATGTTTACAAAGTGATTTAGTCAGAATCGGAGTTATCACTGAGGATAATTCGTTGCTGTTTCTTCTGCATTTGCTCGATCATGTTGCTGCTCAAATAGAAATTAAATGAATGACCTTCCATTTTCCCCATTGAGGCTCCAGAGAAAGTACCAGTGGCAAGCACATTGGACGACTGGATTCGTTGCATTTCTTCCTGTTGGTGATTGTAGGTACAATGCCTCACATGGTGCACCAAAATTATGTAGGTGCAATTGCACTCCAGACACGAAGCACCAAAATTATGTGGGTAAAATACCAGTCCTCAAACAAGGCACCAAAATTATGTGGGTGCAATTAGGTTATTCAATCAGTCTCATAAAATATCAGTTCATTAATTTTACTAATCAATATTTCTATTAATTATTAAATTAATGAGGGGCGGCACGGTGGTGTAGTGGTTAGCACTGTCACCTCACAGTAAAAAGGTCCTGGGCTTGAGCCCAGTGGCCAGTGAGAGCCTTTCTGTGTGGAGTTTGCATGTCGTCTGCATGGGTTTCCTCCGGGTGCTCCGGTTTCCCCCACCATCCAAAGACATGCAGGTTAGGCTAATTGGTGGCTCTAAATTGACCATAGGTGTGAGTGTGAACGGTTGTTTGTCTCTGTGTCAGCCCTGCGATAACCTGGCAACTTGTCCAGTGTGCACCCCACCTCTCGCCCATAGTCAGCTGGGATAGGCTCCAGCTTGCCTGCGACCCTGTAGAACAGGATAAAGCAGCTATAGATAATAGATGGATGGATGGATTAAATTAAGAATGAATTACTCTAGTGATACACAAGATCATTAAAGACAATGTGAATTCTTTGATGACAGAGGAAGGCTTCAAGTAATACTGCAGCAAAACTGACAAGACAGTTTCTTGTAAATATTTAATTTATTAAAATGACACAATCAAATGAGAATAATACTGATCAGGTACATTCAATCATACTAGCAGCAGTTTAACAAATCAAGGCACAAAAATGGTGATATGAGGTAATAAGTTTAGATGTGTGTATATATATATATATATATATATATCTAGAGAGAGAGAGAGCATAAATAATCTCTGACACATGCAGGGCTCAAATCTGCAATCTCAGCATTATAATCACCACAGTTTAACCAACTGAGCTAACCAGCTCTTAGGTTGTGGAACTCTGAATGTTCTAATGTGTATAATAGTGTGCGCAGTAAGAAAATGTTAGAGAGAGGAAAATAAAAAGAGATGAGATAAAGCATTCAAAGTCTATCGACCAGAGTAAAACTAAGAAATACAATAACATATGATCAAACCAAAACTATGTGATTATTGTGTACATACTTCAAACAATCTTAGGTTTAAATAGCACTTTTCACATAAACTAATCAAACTAAGACTAACATTGTCCAAAATGTCAGCTTTACTTGGGACCACTCTCACATGGCAGCAATGAAGGAGTTAATTGGTGATTCTCCATTCAGTGTACTCTGCTAGAAGAGCGGAGCCATTTCAATGTAGTTTAAATCAGCTTTTCTGTGTTGCAAAAGTCCTTCCCAGGCGGGATCTCATGATCCAGAAGATCCTTGGTCGAAAGTTTGTTGGTTGAAGATGTTGAGGAAGCTTTTTAACAGTGGCCAGTGGCTTGTACAACCATGCATTTGTCCCTTTGTTCTTTGCCTCTGTCTGCAGGCTACAGTGTCTATGTTGAAACACTGACGGCATGTCGATCAGAGAGAACACGCCAGTCCGAGAAAATAACCGGAGGCAGAGAACACAAGACCAGAGAGCGCGAGGCACATCTGCACGCACTGGAGAGGCAGAGAGAGTAGCAAGTCCCATCCAAACGGGCCAGTCCAAAAGAGCCAAAAAGTCAAACGAGAGTGCGAGACGCATCTGTGTGTGCCGGTCCAAGAGGAGAAGCTGGAAACTGAGAGAACGAGGCCAGAGAGCACCAGTCAGAGGGTACAAGGCAAAGAGAGAATGAAGCTCACTAGCTCCCCCATTTTATGGGCGAGCTTGTGTCACGATCTACGTGGTGCAGTGAAAAACAAGATGAAGCGGATATCGTCTGGGGCAGGAACTGAGGGAATTATGGGAAATGTAGTTGCAGAGATTGTGCTGTGCCTACAGTGATAAACAGGCTTCGACACACTGGCAGGGACTGTAGAGATTGACTTGTTGTTGTCTTGCACATGTTCTTCAGACCGGCTCAAAACAAGAAACATCTTTTGCTGGTGAACAAGGGAGGCTGATTTATAAGAATCAAGACGTTTTAAATTCTTATGTCCACTCAACTGAGCAACATAACTACTTGGGATATCAGCACTGAGAAGGCACCCAATGGATGTCTTTCGCACTGCATGGTTGGTCACATTTCCTTGCAAACTGGTTCTCTTAGCAGCTATTGACAGGAGCTTCCCAATGGAGTTTTTGCCAAGCAGGCCCTTGCTGTATCAAACTTGGTCATTTGGTTTTCATTTGTAGTTGATTGCCAAGTTGAAAGGGGAATCGCTGGTATTCATTTCTGGTGGTCGGTGGTCTCTAAAGGCTTTATGATAGTGAACAGGGCACCATTTGTTGTTGGTTGCTTGTGCTCAAGTGGCTCAAAAGAGGCTCAAAAGTCCGTAATGGCAAAGGTCCTGGCAGAGCTTTCAGTCCAATAGGACTGAAAGCTCTGCCAGGACCTTTGCCATTACGGACTTTTGAGCCTCTTTCGGTGACCAGCACTTCTTTCCCGGTTTTGCCATCATGTTGGAGTTGTACGTCTCCTCGTTTCAACTTAATGTTTTCATCTCTCACTCTGAATCCAAAATGCAGTACATGGAACCACCAAATGGTTCACTGTAGAGACTCGGGCTTGTGCCCGCCAAATTCACCATTTTGAAACATCAGATCTTCCTCTGCCTCAGTCAATGGACAAGCCACTTGAGGGTGATTACCCTTTCCAAATTCATGAACTAGCTGCCTCTTTCTCAATGACAGAGCCTCCCTGGATTTAGAAAACTCTTTGCCTTTAAGCTTTGAGACATGATAGCACTGAAGACTGCAATGACAGGGTGGTGGGTTCACAGTGGCTGCCATCTTTCTTCTTTATTTCCATGAAGAAATGGTAGATAAGGATGATGAGCTCTTCCCCAGGTATGTCTTCAGTATTTCTGTGCTCACCGAATGATTGCAGCTGCCTTTTCCACATGTTTATATCATAAGCCATGATATATCATGAACCACTCCAACGCATCTTCAACCTCAGCCTGCAGCTGGGGAGAGTGCCCATCCTCTGGAAGACATCATGCATCATTCCAGTTCCCAAGAAGAACCGGCCCAGCGAGCTGAACGACTTCCGACCGGTGGCACTCACTTCACATCTGATGAAGACATTGGAGCAGCTCTTCCTCAGCCTCCTCAGACCCCAGGTGCAACACGACCAGGACTGTCTGCAATTTGTGTACCAGGCAGGTGTTGGTGTGGAAGACGCCATCCTCTACCTGCTACACCGAGCCCACTTGCATCTGGATAAGGGAAATGGCACAGTGAGGATCCTCTTCTTGGACTTCTCAAGTGCCTTCAGCACTATCCAGCCCCTTATGCTTCAGGACAAGCTGAACAGGATGCAAGTGGACCCCTGCCTGGTCACCTGGATCTCCAGCTACTTCACCAACAGGCTGCAGTATGTCAGGCTGAAGGACATCATGTCTGACACCATGATTAGCAGCACCAGAGCACCCCAGGGCATGGTGCGGGCCCCTCTTCTCTTCACCCTGTACACCGCAGACTTCTGCTACAACTCGGAGCTGTGTCACATTCATAAGTTCGGCAATGACACAGCCATCATGGGGTGTATCAGGGATGACAGAGAGGAGGAGTATAGGAGCCTGGTGAGGGACTTTGCCATCTGGTGCAACAGGAACCATTTGCAGCTCAACACCTCGAAGACCAAGGAGCTGGTCATTGACTTTGGGAGGTCCAGACCAAAGTCACAACCAGTTCTGATTGAAGGAGTCGAGGTGGAGGCTGTGGTTTCCTACAAGTACCTTGGGCTGTGGCTGGACAGCAAGCTGGACTGGACTTGCAACACCAACCACTTGTACAGGAAGGGACAGAACAGGTTGTACTTCCTGAGGAAGCTGCGGTCCTTTAACATCTGCAGGAAACTCTTGTGGATGTTCTATCAGTCCGTAGTCACCAGTGTCCTGTTTTACACCATGGTGTGCTGGGGGGGCAGCACATCCAAGAAGGACATATCCAGGCTGGACAAACTGATCAAGCTGGCTGGCTCTGTGGTCGGCATGAAGCTGGACTCTCTGGTGACGGTGGCAGAGAACAGAACTATGGACAAACTACTGAACATCATGGACGATGGCAGTCACCCTCTGCACACTGTCATCAGCAACCATAGGAGCCTGTGCAATGACAGAATGCTCCTTCCCAAGTGCAGGACTAACAGGCTTAAAAACTCCTCTGTCCCTCACGCCATCAGACTGTACAACTCCTCTATGGGGGGGAGGAGGGGTAACAGGAGGACAGAGGATGGGAAGGAGCAGTAGCCTAGCCTAGCCTGACAAAAAGCAATACTGGACAATGTGCAATATAAATGTGCAATATAATGTGCAATACCTCTCCTGCTGGAATTTTTTTTCTTTCTTCTTTTCCCATATCTTATTCTTTTTTATATTTGGATATGTAAATACTTAATTTAATTTAATTTAATTTATCTAGAAGTTTTCTTTATTTTCTATTCTCTGTTTATCCATAATGATGCTGCTGGAATTTTAATTTCCCTGAGGGAACCCTCCCAAAGGGATCAATAAAGTTCTAATCTAATCTAATCTAATCTAATCTAATCTAATCTAATCTAATCTAATCTAATCTAATCTAATCTAATCTAATCTAATCTAATCTAATCTAATCTAATCTAAGCAGTTTTCTTTTTCATGTTTTCTGGCCTTTGTTGCTTGATAAAATTCTGAACTTCACTCATAAACTTTTGTTGTTGTTTCACTTTTTCCTGGGATTTCTCTTTTTCAATGTTCGTGTTTTCGTCATTTTCATCGGGATAGTAAAATTCACTTTCACTGTGCTGTTCGTCTTGGTCTGAAGCCATTTTTTAGTCCTACTGTTGGGAAATTACACTGAAAAACTCGCAGCAACTGTGCAACAACAAAGTTGCAAAAGCGAAGCTGAAAACCTCAGCCAAGATAAAAGAGCTCGGACCAAGGTCAGAGATAGGAAAATACGGACTGTTCCATAGACCGGCAACAGCCACTCAGAATGCAGGATTTCTTATAGAGATCACTGAGAAAATAATAACATCCCAGTATTTATTCAGTTTCTCACAAGACCAAATGGTATGAACAAAGTCTGAGATAGTTTCTCCACACTTCCTCCAACAATTACTGGTGGCTGATGTGCCATACTTTCCTGTTATGTGCGGTGTCCTGAAGTATCTAACTATCATTTTCCATTTGAATTCTCTCCAACTATTGGAGCAAGTCACCTTGTGTTCCTCAGAGCAAATTTCTACCCAGGTTTCCAGAGATATCCTGTTTAAGCTCTATTTCCCATTTTGTTTTGATGTACAGAATATCATGTGCTTCCATACTCTACAGACTAATGTAAAGACTAGAAATAGTCTTTCTCCCAGAAATACCAAGTTGAACCCCAATAAAATACTGTTCTATTGCAGATGGTGAGTGAATTTTCTGAATTTCTTCATGCTGGGGTCTGAGTGTATTTTCTGGCCCTCGAATGATTTTGGCATGCTCTGATTTTGTTGTCAATTTCAACAAATCTAAGCAATATTTTCAAAGTCATATGACTTTTTTGTATTCAGTACAAGTTCAGCTACAATAATATCTATGTAGTATGTACATCATGATTGTACTTTTAAAAAAATAACAGATAAATGAAGATGTTGTAAAAAGCAGTTTTAGAACTGTGTTGGAATGTGTGATAAAAACATGACCTTACCCATTGTGTCGAACCGTTTTGGTCACTTGAGGTGATTCTGTTCAGTCTGAGGAATGTATCAAGGACAAAAACTTAAATCTGCTCCACTGATTTGGACAAGTAACTGGTCATCAAAAAGATTTTTGTCCTATTGTTTTGGGATAAAGGGTTGGCAGTGGGAGGGGTATTCAATGAGAAGTGTAAAAAATGTCCATTCATTCAATGAGAAGAGTAAAAACCCCTCCCATTGCCATCTCTTAATCCCATCACATTAACTCTTAATCCCATCAGGTCAAGTCCCAATGGGTAAAGTCATGTTTTTTCCAACACAGTTCTAAAACTGCTTTTTACAGCAGCTTCATTTATCTGGTATTTGACTCAATTCAGTGTGTCTTGAAATTAACTCTTGTACTATTTTACTGAGTTCAGAGCCACAACCAACTATGTTACTCTGTTACACAGTTATGCTGTAATTTTGCTCCCACTCCAACTCCAAATTTTACTCTCTAAACTCAAAACAGCGCAACATTAACTATTTTTGAGGAAAATACTTTTAACTCCGGAAAAAATTGCTCAGTCATTTTTCCTGTGTATGCACTGCAGCGCATGCATATCAACCAATCTGCTCATCAGAAATAGAAGAAATATTTACACTTACTCGAGTTGATCTTTGGCTGGATTAAGTCAAAGTTAAAAAAAAGGCACCGTTCATCATCAGTTCATAAAATTGAACCAAATAGCTGTCTTGAATCATGAACTGAATCATGAATTGATTCACTGTCCTGAAATTGAATCACTGTCCTTAATCATGAATTGAATTACTGTCCTGAATAATCCCAAGTGCATAAAATCTGCATGCCATCTCACAACAAGTTTTACCTCCAAATAGCTTGAACTATGTCTGAGAGACTTTATCCTGTTTACAGTGGGCATTCCCACCATGAAAGAGAAACCAATTGAAATCAAAAGAGTGAAAGTGATTATCATCCCATTACCATGTGAACAGTCTTTTATGAATGCCTAAGTGTGAGCTCAGCGCTCCGACTCCAGTGTGACTGAGTAAGGTGAAAAGTTTTATGTTTCATCTAATTTAGGTAACTTAAAAATGATAATATTATTTGGCAGTGGGCACATAGGAAAGTGTAAAGTATAAAGTTTCTGTCAATATGTTTATCATGCTTTTATGATAAAAGAAACTCATGAATATATTTATCTAAATACAACCCCGATTCCAAAAAAGTTGGGACAAACTACAAATTGTAAATAAAAATGGAATGCAATAATTTACAAATCTCAAAAACTGATATTGTATTCACAATAGAACATAGACAACATATCAAATGTCGAAAGTGAGACATTTTGAAATTTCATGCCAAATATTGGCTCATTTGAAATTTCATGACAGCAACACATCTCAAAAAAGTTGGAACAGGGGCAATAAGAGGCTGGAAAAGTTAAAGGTACAGAAAAGGAACAGGTGGAGGACCAAATTGCAACTCATTAGGTCAATTGGCAATAGGTCATTAACATGACTGGGTATAAAAAGAGCATCTTGGAGTGGCAGCGGCTCTCAGAAGTAAAGATGGGAAGAGGATCACCAATCCCCCTAATTCTGCGCCGACAAATAGTGGAGCAATATCAGAAAGGAGTTCGACAGTGTAAAATTGCAAAGAGTTTGAACATATCATCATCTACAGTGCATAATATCATTAAAAGATTCAGAGAATCTGGAAGAATCTCTGTGCGTAAGGGTCAAGGCCGGAAAACCATACTGGGTGCCCGTGATCTTCAGGCCCTTAGACAGCACTGCATCACATACAGGCATGCTTCTGTATTGGAAATCACAAAATGGGCTCAGGAATATTTCCAGAGAACATCATCTGTGAACACAATTCACCGTGCCATCCGCCGTTGCCAGCTAAAACTCTATAGTTCAAAGAAAAAGCCGCATCTAAACATGATCCAGAAGCGCAGACGTCTTCTCTGGGCCAAGGCTCATTTAAAATGGACTGTGGCAAAGTGGAAAACTGTTCTGTGGTCAGACGAATCAAAATTTGAAGTTCTTTATGGAAATCAGGGAAGTCCGTGTCATTCGGACTAAAGAGGAGAAGGACGACCCAAGTTGTTATCAGCGCTCAGTTCAGAAGCCTGCATCTCTGATGGTATGGGGTTGCATTAGTGCGTGTGGCATGGGCAGCTTACACATCTGGAAAGACACCATCAATGCTGAAAGGTATATCCAGGTTCTAGAGCAACATATGCTCCCATCCAGATGACGGCTCTTTCAGGGAAGACCTTGCATTTTCCAACATGACAATGCCAAACCACATACTGCATCAATTACAGCATCATGGCTGTGTAGAAGAAGGGTCCGGGTACTGAACTGGCCAGTCTGCAGTCCAGATCTTTCACCCATAGAAAACATTTGGCGCATCATAAAACGGAGGAGACGACAAAAAAGACCTAAGACAGTTGAGCAACTAGAATCCTACATTAGACAAGAATGGGTTAACATTCCTATCCCTAAACTTGAGCAACTTGTTTCCTCAGTCCCCAGACGTTTACAGACTGTTGTAAAGAGAAAAGGGGATGTCTCACAGTGGGAAACATGGCCTTGTCCCAACGTTTTTGAGATGTGTTGTTGTCATGAAATTTAAAATCACCTAATTTTTCTCTTTAAATGATACATTTTCTCAGTTTAAACATTTGATATGTCATCTATGTTCTATTCTGAATAAAATATGGAATTTTGAAACTTCCACATCATTGCATTCTGTTTTTATTTACAATTTGTACTTTGTCCCAACTTTTTTGGAATCAGGGTTGTACATGACCGACCCATTCTAAACCTGCCGAGCTTCGCCAGTGAAGCTCTCAACCCCCAGAGCGTTAAGGAAATGTCTAATCTGTAGAAACCTTAGGAAATCAGTATTTGGAAGTCCAAACTCTTCTTTCATCTCTGAAAATGACTTTATGCCATTTGACTGAACTAGGTGGTGGATGTAAATAAGACCATATCTATGTAGCCCAATGTTTGAAGTGTAAAATTGGGAATGGATTTAATTGTAGTTAAGGCTGATATGGAGTTTGGTAGGTTTTTTTTTCCATACTTCTCTCCAAATTTGAGCTGTATTTTTGTCCATATATTTACTTGACAGGATCTCAGTGATATATTTGAGAATGGTATCTGTTCAAGCCCATATTCACATTGTGACATTTCTATGTCTAACCACCTAGTTGAAGTATCATTAGTAATCCAAGCAACCATGGGCTTTAGTTGTGCAGCCCAAAAATATAATTTTAAGCACGGTAAAGCAACCCCCCTTCAGATTTAGAGAGCTGTAGAGTTTTTACTCGTATTCTGGGTCTCCTACCCTGCCATATAAATCAGGATATCAAATGATCCAACATACAGAATGTTGATTTTTGTATAGGAATAGGAAGCATCTGAAATGGGTACAGTAATCTTGGAAGAACATTCATACAAATAGATTCTATTCAGCCCATCAGAGACAAAGGAAGAGATGACCATCGAGCTAAGTCCTGTCTGATTTTGTTAATTATTTTATCATAATTTGCATTGGATAATTTATCCAACACAGGTGTTATTAAAATACCAAGGTATTTAATACCCACGGCTGGCTAACGAAATTCACTGTTGTCCTTAACTTGTTTTGAAATAAGTCTATTAATATCCAAAGCCTCCATTTTATTAGCATGTATTTTATAGCCAGAGTAATACCCAAATAGTTTTACACTGTCCATTAAAGCAGGTACAGAACATAATGGATTTGATAAGTACAAAAGTACATCATCTGCATACAATGAGATTTTGTGCTCTTCCTCTCCTACCATTATTCCAGTTATGTTTGTATTGGGCGGCACGGTGGTGTAGTGGTTAGCGCTGTCGCCTCACAGCAAGAAGGTCCGGGTTCAAGCCCCGTGACCGGCGAGGGCCTTTCTGTGTGGAGTTTGCATGTTCTCCGCGTGTCTGCATGGGTTTCCTCCGGGTGCTCCGGTTTCCCCCACAGTCCAAAGACATGCAGGTTAGGTTAACTGGTGACTCTAAATTGACCGTGAGTGTGAATAGTTGTTTGTGTCTATGGTGGTGTTTACATTAGACCGTATCAGCGGATCATCAGATTAACGTTTTTAAAACGATTCGCGTGCACACAGCAACGCCAATACACGATTCGCGTGCACACAGCAACGCCAATACACGGATACGCTAATCACATGACTAATTAGATGGCACATAAGCTGAAATGTGTCAGTGCGGCTCAGCGCTTCCTCCACAGCGGCTGCGCTCCAAATCACTCCGCCCTGAACAGCGAGTGCCCTCTGGAGGGTGCGCACTCCGGCCCTGCGCAGCTCACAGAGCGCGCGAGTGAAGCGCACGAGCAGTGATTAGGGACTGAGCCGCTGTGTGTGTGATCCCAGTGCATATCGGGCATGCGCAAGTCACTCACCACTTGCAAGTGGAAGGATGGCAAGCCTAAAGACAATCATAACTACACAATGGGCAGTATTTGCATCTTACCATGAACAACATTAAGAATGACAAAGCAAAGCGTTATATTCATACTTTTATACTCTTTAATGAAAAACAAAAAGGTGATACAAGGCAGAAACAATAGCAGGAAGTGAAGTCCGCACCGTTTTTCAGCAGTTGCGTCACATGACCAACGTGGCATGAACAACGCCAGCGAATCAGGAAGGTGGATGTCACAGTGATGTTGTCCAATGACGACGTCAGCTAGAGCTCAGCACTGCGTTTCCTCGTATCTCAATGTTTACACAGCACCGGATCAGATACAAACTGGGTTGAATACGTGGGCCCTGGCGGATTCAAGTTGTTCCGCCTGTGGAGTCGTTTCCCGGCGTTTTAATGTGAACGGACAGTGCATCCGCGACGAAAACGAGATGGATACGGTCTAATGTAAACACCACCTATGTGTCAGCCCTGTGATGACCTGGCAACTTGTCCAGGGTGTACCCCGCCTTTCGCCCGTAGTCAGCTGGGATAGGCTCCAGCTTGCCTGTGACCCTGTAGAACAGGATAAAGCGGCTAGAGATAATGAGATGAGATGTTTGTATTGTCTCTAATCATTTGAGCGAGTGGCTCAATATAAAGGGCAAAAAGAGCGAGCGATAGAGGACAGCCTTGGTGTGTACCTCCTTCAAGGTTAAAAGGCTTTGATGCACCCTAATTGCCCATTAACCCTAATTGCAGCCCTAGATTCTGAGTATAGGATGCAGTTACCAAATCTAAATCGTACCAAGGTTTGAAATAAATATTTCCACAACACACGGTCAAACACTTTTTCAGCATCTAAGGACAAAACCATAGCTTCAGAACCCTGAGAGGCTGCACAAGTCATGACATTCAGAAGTCTGCGGACATTGTTCCCTGAGTAGCGGCCTGGGATAAGCCCAGTTTGATCTGGATTTATTATTTAATTGATATATTTCTTTAACCTGTGGGACAGAATAGATGTAAGTGCCTGCGTAGATCTCTATTAAGGAGGTAGATGGGCCTATATGCACCACATTCACAGGGGTCTTTACCCTCTTTGTGTATGACTGCTATAATGGCATCTCACAACGATGAGGAAAGTGTCTTTATTTCTAACATACCGTTATATGCTTGTAATAAGAGAGGGGATAATAAATCTTTGAATGTTTTATAAAACTCATTAACATAGCCATCAGGGCCCAGGGTCTTATTATTTTTTAAAATTTGAAATTACTTCTTCAAGTTCAGTGGGGGCAATAGGCAGGTCTAGCTTTTCTTTTGCACCATCGGGTAGCTGCGCTAAATTGATTTGGTCTAGACATTTTTTAATCTCATTCTCACAGGTGGAGACCCCCAAGTTGGTGTAAAGAGTCTTGTAAAAATCAGCAAAGTGAGTCTTGTCAAAATCTGCTTTTTCAGAAAGTAAAGTGTCTAATCTCTTGCGTGTCTCTATCAAGGACTTCATTATATCCTGAGAATGTGTGGTCTTATGTTGTTGTTGTTCAAGTGCTTCTATTTTACTTTCTAGCCTTCTACGTTCAGACTCTTTTTCTTTCTTTTTTAGCACTAGAAAAAGCTATAATATGACCTCTTAAGTAAGCCTTAGCATAGTCCCATAATGTTAGTGGAGATGTTTCTGGATTAGTGTGAAGTTCCAGATAGTTGTTCAGCTACATTTTTACAAACTGGATTAAAGTGGGGTCATTGAGGAGAGATGTATTAAGCCTCCAGCTTTTAGAGCACTTTCTCTGACCCAAGTATCATTCAATTACTACTGGGGAGTGATCTGAAAGAGTGATTGGAAGTATTTTACAGGCTGTTATCCTACATGTTTCTTCCCTGGGTGTAAACAGGAGGTCAATACATGAATATGATACATGCCTTTTGGAGTAAAATGTGAAGTCTTGGCTGTTATCACCAAATACAATGGTGCTTTAAAGTTTGTGAACCCTTTAGAAATTTCTATATTTCTGCATAAACATGACCTAAAACATCATCAGATTTTCATACAAGTACTAAAAGTAGATAAAGAGAACCCAGTTAAACAAATGAGACAAAAATATTGTACTTGGTCATTTATTTATTGAGGAAAATGATCCAATATTCCATATCTGTGAGTGGCAAAAGTAGGTGAACCTCTAGGATTAGCAGTTAATTTGAAGGTGAAATTAGAGCCAGGTGTTTTCAATCAATGGGATGACAATCAGGTGTGAGTGGGCACCCTGTTTTATTTAAAGAACAGGGATCTATCAAAGTCTGAGCTTCACAACACATGCTTGTGGAAGTGTATCATGGCATGAACAAAGGAGATTTCTGAGGACCTCAGAAAAAGCATTGTTGATGCTCATCAGGCTGGAAAAGGTTACAAAACCATCTCTAAAGAGTTTGGACTCCACCAATCCAGTCAGACACATTGTGTACAAATGGAGGAAATTTAGGACCATTGTTACCCTCCCCAGGAGTGGTCAACCAACACACCTTGCTCCAAGAGCAAGGTGTGTAATAGTCAACGAGGTCACAAAGTACCCCAGGGTAACTTCTAAGCAACTGAAGGCCTCTCTCAAATTGGCTAATGTTAATGTTCATGAGTCCACTATCAGGAGAACACTGAACAACAATGGTGTGCATGGCAGGGTTACAAGGAGAAAGCCACTGATCTCCAAAAAGAACATTGCTGCTCATCTGCAGTTTGCTAAAGATCATGTGGACAAGTCAGAAGGCTATTGAATAAATGTTTTGTGGATGGATGAGACCAAAATAGAACTTTTTGGTTTAAATGAGAAGCGTTATGTTTGGAGAAAGGAAAACACTGCATTCCAGCATAAGAACCTTATCCCATCTGTGAAACATGGTGGTGGTAGTATAATGGTTTGGACCTGTTTTGCTGCATCTGGGCCAGGACGGCTTGCCATCATTGATGGAACAATGAATTCTGAATTATACCAGCGAATTCTAAAGGAAAATGTCAGGACATCTGTCCATGAATTGAATCTCAAGAGAAGGTGGGTCATGCAGCTAGACAATGACCCTAAGCACACAAGTCATTCTACCAAAGAATGGTTAAAGAAGAATAAAGTTCATGTTTTGGAATGGCCAAGTCAAAGTCCTGACCATAATCTAATCGAAATATTGTGGAAGGACCCGAAGCGAGCAATTCATGTGAGGAAACCCACCATCATCCCAGACTTAAAGCTGTTCTGTATGGAGAAATGGGCTAAAATTCCTCCAAGCCGGTGTGCAGGACTGATCAACAGTTACCGGAAAAGTTTAGTTGCAGTTATTGCTGCACAAGGGGGTCACACCAGATACTGTAAGCAAAGGTTCACATACTTTTGCCACTCACAGATATGTAATATTGGATCATTTCCCTCAATAAATAAATGACCAAGTATAATAGTTGTATCTCATTTGTTTAACTGGGTTCTCTTTATCTACTTTTAGGACTTGTGTGAAAATCTGATGATGTTTTAGGTCATATTTATGCAGAAATATAGAAAATTCTAAAGGGTTCACAAACTTTCAAGCACTACTGTATCTACTACACCCATTTTTTGACAGTGATGGTTTAATACTTTGCTCATTTTGATGCCTGATGTGGATGTTGATATCGGGGCTTTATCTTTTAGCTCAGACATTACACAATTCATGTCACCACCTGCAATGAGAACCCCATTACTCTTGTCCAAGATGAGACCAAATACTTTGTTTTAATAATAAATATTAGGTCATCTTCATTGGGAGCATAAATATTGCACAAGGAGATGTGAATACCATCAATTATTCCATTTAGCAATATGTATCTTCCTTCTGAATCTGCATAATGGGAAATGTGTATGAAATTTAAACTTCTATTCATTAGTGTAGTTACCCCTCTTTTTCTCCCTGATGTGTGAGATGAGAAATATACTTTGTCAGCCCATGTTCTGCTAAATTTGTCATGCTCTGTATCTGAAAGATGTGTTCCTGCAAAAATGCTATCCCACAGCCATGCCATTTCAATTGCCGAATAATTTTCTTTTTCTTGGCAGGACTATGAAGTCCATTTACATTATAACTAATTAACTCAACCCCCATCAAAGTAAGCAAAAACCTGAGAAGTGTTGAATTTCACTGAGCCTTTTGAGAAATGGCTGGAGAGCAAGTGAAATGGGAGGGGAGAAGGGAAAAAATACAAATGGTCTGCTGACTGTACATATACATACTGTAACTGTTCAAATTCAAAGACAGAACAAATGAATACCTCAAAGAAGGGTGAAGTAGTAATAGTAACAACAACAATGAATATAATTTCTTAAGACCAGGCACAGCACCCTGTCGAAAATGATCCTCCAGGGCACTGTTGAAGGAGGAAAGCGATGTGGCAGGCCATGTAAGAACTGGAGCAAAGACATTAAGGCTTGGACAGGTTGTGACTTGCATAGTCTTTTCTCAGATGCAAATAACCGGCCAAAGTGCAGAACAATTTCTGTGGCAGCATTTCTCATGTCCCCCAACGACTGCACACAGTCAAGGGACTGATTGATTAATTGAAGACCAACCGCTTAGGCTACCTGGAAAAGGTGTTTCCAGGTAGCCTAAGCACTACCTGGGCCTTCAGCATTAGATGTTGTCCCCTGTACAGGTAAGTATGTCCTTCGTTTACCACTATCAAGAGGGGCAAGTTACTCCTGTCCTACAGCCACATACATACCATAATAAAGCAGTTAAGATGTATTATAAACAAACCAGAATGTTCAAAATTGTTATAGCTCCCCGCAGTAGTTTAATAATCTGTAGCCTAAATGATCAAGTCATATAAATCTGACGTCACAGTCATGGCAATGAGAAGGAAATAAGCTCAAGAGAGAAAAGAAAAACTATGAATTTTAACACAAAGCAGGAGTAGGCCAATATTCCCATATGAACTGAAACTAATTTCCAGGTGTATATCTATAATGCAAAAGATCAACAAAAACTTTAGGCTATCTCTCACTCAAAGCGTGTAACCAAAAATGCTGGGTTAAATACAACCCCAATTCCAAAAAAGTTGGGACAAAGTACAAATTGTAAATAAAAACGGAATGCAATAATTTACAAATCTCAAAAACTGATATTGTATTCACGATAGAACATAGACAACATATCAAATGTAGAAAGTGAGACATTTTGAAATTTCATGCCAAATATTGGCTCATTTGAAATTTCATGACAGCAACACATCTCAAAAAAGTTGGGACAGGGGCAATAAGAGGCTGGAAAAGTTAAAGGTACAAAAAAGGAACAGCTGGAGGACCAAATTGCAACTCATTAGGTCAATTGGCAATAGGTCATTAACATGACTGGGTATAAAAAGAGCATCTTGGAGTGGCAGCGGCTCTCAGAAGTAAAGATGGGAAGAGGATCACCAATCCCCCTAATTCTGCGCCGACAAATAATGGAGCAATATCAGAAAGGAGTTTGACAGTGTAAAATTGCAAAGAGTTTGAACATATCATCATCTAGAGTGCATAATATCATCAAAAGATTCAGAGAATCTGGAAGAATCTCTGTGCGTAAGGGTCAAGGCCGGAAAACCATACTGGGTGCCCGTGATCTTCGTGCCCTTAGACGGCACTGCATCACATACAGGCATGCTTCTGTATTGGAAATCACAAAATGGGCTCAGGAATATTTCCAGAGAACATTATCTGTGAACACAATTCACCGTGCCATCCGCTGTTGCCAGCTAAAACTCTATAGTTCAAAGAAGAAGCCGTATCTAAACATGATCCAGAAGCGCAGACGTCTTCTCTGGGCCAAGGCTCATTTAAAATGGACTGTGGCAAAGTGGAAAACTGTTCTGTGGTCAGACGAATCAAAATTTGAAGTTCTTTATGGAAATCAGGGACGCCGTGTCATTTGGACTAAAGAGGAGAAGGACGACCCAAGTTGTTATCAGCGCTCAGTTCAGAAGCCTGCATCTCTGATGGTATGGGGTTGCATTAGTGTGTGTGGCATGGGCAGCTTACACATCTGGAAAGACACCATCAAAGCTGAAAGGTATATCCAGGTTCTAGAGCAACATATGCTCCCATCCAGACGACGTCTCTTTCAGGGAAGACCTTGCATTTTCCAACATGACAATGCCAAACCACATACTGCATCAATTACAGCATCATGGCTGCGTAGAAGAAGGGTCCGGGTACTGAACTGGCCAGCCTGCAGTCCAGATCTTTCACCCATAGAAAACATTTGGTGCATCATAAAACGGAAGATACGACAAAAAAGACCTAAGACATTTGAGCAACTAGAATCCTACATTAGACAAGAATAGGTTAACATTCCTATCCCTAAACTTGAGCAACTTGTCTCCTCAGTCCCCAGACGTTTACAGACTGTTGTAAAGAGAAAAGGGGATGTCTCACAGTGGTAAACATGGCCTTGTTCCAACTTTTTTGAGATGTGTTTTTGTCATGAAATTTAAAATCACCTAATTTTTCTCTGTAAATGATACATTTTCTCAGTTTAAACATTTTATATGTCATCTATGTCCTATTCTGAATAAAATATGGAATTTTGAAACTTCCACATCATTGCATTCCGTTTTTATTTACAATTTGTACTTTGTCCCAACTTTTTTGGAATCGGGGTTGTATATTTAAGTCCCCAAAGTCCGCAGTGCACCAAAAGAAAAGACTAATTAAGTTAACTCAAGAGGGTGGTTGCATTTTACTTTAGCCTGTTGTTGAAAC
This sequence comes from Neoarius graeffei, assembly GCF_027579695.1. Lineage (NCBI taxonomy): Eukaryota > Metazoa > Chordata > Actinopteri > Siluriformes > Ariidae > Neoarius > Neoarius graeffei. The sequence continues at coordinate 65,341,435 of NC_083584.1, forward strand.
GGTCTCACCAAGTCCACCTAGAAATCCCTCCATGAGCGCGAAACAAGTTGCAATCCACCTGTGCGCGGCTACTCTTCACACTGCTTGCTGTCCATCCCAAACAATGCAAATCTTTCTCTAGTCATTCCTCTTCAGATTGCGCCATGGTGATGCCCAGGTTTTGTAGGCTGTCAGCTGCCTCCCATGCAGAATTGAAGACTGTGAATGAAAACTTTCAGCATTGCAGGATAAGGGCTCTGGAATTTAATCTGTTTGGCTTTCAGCTGCTTCTTGACGCTGGCATACTCCCTTCTCTTCCTCTGTAGTTCTGTCGAGTAATTGTGATTCATTGTGATTCTCTCTCCTCTATATGTCAAGTTCTTCTCATGCCATGCCTTCTGTAATATGAACTGCTTGGTCTTGAAACTGTGAAATTTTAGCACGAATGATCTAGGACTTGCAGATGGATCATTAGGTTTCTGCTGAAGAGATCTGTGATCACGTTCCAATCTTAAATCAAACTCGGCAGGCAGTTTTAGAATAGTGCAGAGAAATTGTTCAATCCACTGGACTGTGTCTCCTTCAGACCCTTCTTTAATCCTATATATTCTCAGGTTATCCCCTCTTTGTGCATTCTCCAATGCCTTGCACCTAGCCTCCAGCTGTCTATCCTGGTGTAAAAGAAAGGTGAGCAGCTGTGTGGCTCAACTGTGTCCATCCTCTAGTGTGCTCACCTGGCCTTCTACCTCTGAGATTTGCCCAATTAGTCCACGAACATTCTGGTCTATACTCAACACTTTTTCCGAGAGTTTGTCAAGTGATTCACTGACCTCCTGTCTAAGTTCAGTGATGATAGTAATATTCATGTCACTGTCAGGAGTTTGTTCAACCGGTGGCACCTTATTAGCATCAGCTAAGGGTAGCTCCGTCAGTGCAGCACTGCTTTCCTCTTCAAAATACTTAGATTTTTCTTCCTCTGGTGGTTTTGTCATTCTTCCTCTGTGTGGATTATGCGTCATGGTGATGTTACAAATCAGTTTAGTGAAGTTTAGGGGACAATAACTTAAGTATGTGGTTTAAATTTAGGGACAGGGAGCAGCTCTCTCAAGCAGTCATTAGGTTTGTGACGTCACTGGAACTCCAGCGGGACCATGATTATCAGTGATTAGTTGTGGGCAGGACCATGGTTATCAGTGACTGGTTATGGGCAACACCATGGTCATCAGTGATTGGTCGTAGGCGGGACCATGCTTCTCAGTGATTGGTTGTGGGCAGAACCATGGTTATCAGTGATTGGTCATGGGCGGGTCCATGGTTATCAGTTATTGGTTATGGGTGGGACCATGGCTATCAGTGATTTGTCATGGGTGGGACCATGGTTATCAGTGACTGGCTGTGGGCGGGACCATGGTTCTCAGTGATTGATCATGGGTGGGTCCATGGTTATCACTGATTGATCATGGGCAGGCCCATGGTAGTCAGTGATTGGTTGTGGGTGGGACCATGATTCTCAGTGATTGATCGTGGGTGGGTCCAAGTGATTGGTTGTGGGTGAGATCATGCTTATCAAAGATTCGTCACGTGTGGGACCATGGTTGTCAGTGATTGGTTGTGGGCGGGACCATGGTTATCAGTGATTGGTTGTGGGCGGGACCATGGTTATCAGTGACTGGTCAAGGGTTATGGATTATACACTGTGAGTCGAGCAAACCTGCTTTCTAAACTCAAATAAGAACAGCTGTGATATGAGCTGGAGAGTCATATCAAGTTCAAGACAGTTGCTAACGTGTGCTGAAAAAAGTTGCTCCATTTGTCACTAGGCTTTTTTTTAAATACTGTCATATAAAAGGAGTAAAAAAAGTCAACAAATCTAGCAACAAAATCTCTACGGTGGCAACAGTGAGGGATGTTTGGCCTCTGAAATGACTATTGACGTTAGACTTAACAAGTGGATCCACATGCACTTCAGTTTCGACTGGAGGTCCTGTCCCAAATACTATCTTTGAAAACATATTCCTTTTATTTCTTTATGTTCTGGTTTCTTGCTCACACAAAAACATGGTTTGGAGTCACTGAGAAACTGAGAAAGGTACTGCCCCTGAATCCATCACTCTAGTGCTACAAACCAGATACTTTCATGTTCCAACTCATTGTCAGTCCATACAAATCTGCGTTTGTTATTTTTCAAACTTTTTTTTTTTTGCTAACTGTGCCTGATACAAAGTGTTACTGAAGATGAAGACTGCCATTTTGGTATTTTTCACCCCATATTCCACCTTCTCTACCACTCAATATGCAGCTCTTTATATTATTCTCCAGGTGTTTATGTAAATGTATAAAACACACTATCACCACGTGATCATAAAATTGGGTTCAAAATGTTTGCGTTTTCATTCACTGCACTTTTTCCCCTCCTCTCACCCCACTGATGTGACTACTTCAGTATTTGTCCTCTTCAACCTAAACAGGACTATACATATAGCATGTGTATAAATAGACTGTTCTGTTCTCGGATCTGTGAGTCAACTGTGTATCTGATCCAGCATCAGAGACATTCTATGTCACTTAACATGCAGAAAAGCTCCCCATGTTTTCTGAGCAAAAATTAACACACCCGGTTTTCACAACCCTGGACAGACTTGCAGCATGATAACAGACGAAAACAAAAGGATTTTGACAAGCTGGAAAAAAGCATTTTGTTTCTCTGTCTATTTCTTGCTCCAAGGCTAAACCATAGAGGTGTCAAAACAGAAACTCAATTTCCAGAAGAGCTGAAATCAAACAAGTGCATGAACCATCTGGCGCAAGCTGCTTACCAAATGGCCAAAACTATCTTCTTCTACAAATAATTGCCAAACCACACAGTCTAAAATTATTGACTATGGACAATAATATGCTGGCTGCTAAAGCCAAAGAGCTAGAGGACTTCATGTTGTGCTAATCTGGATATGCTACAAGCTCTGTACAGTGGTGCTTGAAAGTTTGTGAACCCTTTAGAATTTTCTATATTTCTGCATAAATATGACCTAAAACATCATCAGATTTTCACACAAGTCCTAAAAGTAGATAAAGAGAACCCAGTTAAACAAATGAGACAAAAATATTATACTTGGTCATTTATTTATTGAGGAAAATCATCCAATATTACATATCTGTGAGTGGCAAAAGTATGTGAACCTTTGCTTTTGGGATCTGGTGTGACCCCCTTGTGCAGCAATAACTGCAACTAAACATTTCCGGTAACTGTTGATCAGTCCTGCACACCGGCTTGGAGGAATTTTAGCCCATTCCTCCGTACAGAACAGCTTCAACTCTGGGATGTTGGTGGGTTTCCTCACATGAACTGCTCGCTTCAGGTCCTTTCTCAACATTTTGATTGGATTAAGGTCAGGACTTTGACTTGGCCATTCCAAAACATTATCTTTATTCTTCTTTAACCATTCTTTGGTAGAATGACTTGTGTGCTTAGGGTTGTTGTCTTGCTGCATGACCCACCTTCTCTTGAGATTCAGTTCATGGACAGATGTCCTGACATTTTCCTTTAGAATTCGCTGGTATAATTCAGAATTCATTGTTCCATCAATGATGGCAAGCCGTCCTGGCCCAGATGCAGCAAAACAGGCACAAACCATCATACTACCACCACCATGTTTCACAGATGGGATAAGGTTCTTATGCTGGAATGCAGTGTTTTCCTTTCTCCAAACATAACGCTTCTCATTTAAACCAAAAAGTTCTATTTTGGTCTCATCCGTCCACAAAACATTTTTCCAATAGCCTTCTGGCTTGTCCCCGTGATCTTTAGCAAACTGCAGATGAGCAGCAATGTTCTTTTTGGAGAGCAGTGGCTTTCTCCTTGTAACCCTGCCATGCACACCATTGTTGTTCAGTGTTCTCTTGATGGTGGACTCATGAACATTAACATTAGCCAATGTGAGAGAGGCCGTCAGTTGCTTAGAAGTTACCCTGGGGTCCTTTGCGACCTCACAGACTATTACACGCCTTGCTCTTAGAGTGATCTTTGTTAGGTCAACCACTCTTGGGGACGGTAACAATGGTCTTGAATTTCCTCCATTTGTACACAATCTGTCTGACTGTGGATTGGTGGAGTCCAAACCCTTTAGAGATGGGTTTGCAACCTTTTCCAGCCTGATGAGCATCAACAATGCTTTTTCTGAGGTCCTCAGAAATCTCCTTTGCTCATGCCATGATACACTTCCACAAACATGTGTTGTGAAGATCAGACTTTGATAGATCCCTGTTCTTTAAATAAAACAGGGTGCCCACTCACACCTGATTGTCATCCCATTGATTGAGAACACCTGACTCTCATTTCACCTTCAAATTAACTGCTAATTCTAGAGGTTCACATACTTTTGCCACTCATACCGGTATATATGTAATATTGGATCATTTTCCTCAATAAATAAATGACCAAGTATAATATTTTTGTCTCATTTGTTTAACTGGGTTCTCTTTATCTACTTATAGGACTTGTGTGAAAATCTGATGATGTTTTAGGTCATATTTATGCAGAAATAAAGAAAATTCTAAAGGGTTCACAAACTTTCAAGCATCACTGTATAGACGTTTAAACAAGAGTCAAGCCAGTTTAGCAAATTGATTGATCAGTGCCAACACTGTCCTCATTGGCTTTCATTCATGAGATTGGAGATGGTCATGACATCCAGACCATGCCCTCAACTAAATGACATGAATCACAGAACTGGAAAACTGGGTAGAAATTGGAGAATTTTTTGGGTGGTTTGAACTAGATAGCTACTTTGGTAGGAGTAGATGATTAGTATAGCGTCATTAATGGAGAATAATGGCACAAGTTGACACAGTTCCCAGTGTCACTGCTCACTCCACCCTCCCTTTTCAGGCAGCCAATCAGGTAGCACCTTTCCTCATGAATATTCATTCGTAAAGATAGCTCTCAAACCATGATTGGAAATACTCAGATAATCCTAATAAGCTTTATTCTTGTGACATACAAAGAGGAAACAAATCTGAACGGCTTGTGAAGGACATGTTTTCTGAAATAGGCAGAACAAAAGAAACAGAATGGGTTGTCTCATTTCAGAGTTTGTGTGATGTACAAATATTTTATTTTGTGTTGACATGAATATATCCTGTATTTTATGTTAGGGACATTTTGAGGTTTGACTGTGGTTGCATACATTATTTTATGTATGTGTATAATTATTTGTGCTAGAATTGACATGGTGCGGCACGGTGGTGTAGTGGTTAGCGCTGTCGCTTCACAGCAAGAAGGTCCGGGTTCGAGCCCTGTGGCTGACGAGGGCCTTTCTGTGCGGAGTTTGCATGTTCTCCCCGTGTCCGCGTGGGTTTCCTCCGGGTACTCTGGTTTCCCCCAAAGACATGCAGGTTAGGTTAACTGGTAACTCTAAATTGAATGGTTGTCTGTGTCTATGTGTCAGCCCTGTGATGACCTGGCAACTTGTCCAGGGTGTACCCCGCCTTTCGCCCGTAGTCAGCTGGGATAGGCTCCAGCTTGCCTGCGACCCTGTAGAACAGGATAAAGCGGCTAGAGATAATGAGATGAGATGAGTTCAGGAAAAGTTCACAGGTGTGGCACCACGTGGAGATTCAGGTCCAATGCTGTAATTGGCTCAATGTTAATTGAGAATTCACGTGAACTCCTCATGGAGGAGAGGTGTGCAGGGACGTTACAGTAGCACACGCCTCAGATGCGCTCTACACTGTTTGAAAGTTTGCGGTGCCATCGATGCATGGACATTTGTTGGATGCGCTATTCATTCACATTGAATTATTTAAGGACTTCTCTCATGGATGCCACTGGAATGGTTACTGTGACTTCTGTGGACTTTCGTGGAGACTGCTGCACAGGCAGCTGGACATTTGGGACAATGATACATACTTACATGTGCACATGCCTACCACGAGGCATGAAGGACAGTAAGATGACGCATCATTCACATTAGCCTGTATTCATTATTGTATTGCATTTTTATTTTCAATGGGTTTTAAAAGGGAAACCTTTGTGTTGTGACCTAGGCCTAGGGTAATATGTATGTAACGTGATGGGGTTTTCATTTTGAACATATTTTGGTTGTGAGATAAAGATTTAAACTTTTTCTATAACTTTTGTGTTGGGCATTTGCTGCTAACCTCGCACGTAACAGTTGGTTGGTAGGCACTCCAGATGCCCAAATGTATGTGCACATGGACTGCAAAAGTGAGCTGTTCTCCTTTGAAAGAAGGGAGTGAGGAAGAAGTTAGAGCATGGTCTGTCTCTCAAACTTCAAGTAATTTATGTATCTTATTGATTCCAAGGCGCATCAAATAGACAAGAGGAAGTTACAAATTTAGGCCAAGCTCAGGATCAAACTCAGAAACCTGTAAAGCTGTGAGGTCCCAGTGATTCCTGCTGCACCACAATACTATAGTCCTACTACCATACTACTAATGCAGCCCAGGAGTTGGTTGATAAGTTCAGTTAGCACCACACTGACAGCTCTGAAGATAGATATAACAAAATCAATTGCATCTTAAATGGGTGAACACACATGCTATTCTTATTTCATCCAATTTCCCCCATTCAGATGCAGTTTCTTTTTACCCATCCATTACAAATCAAGCAGTCTGTTCATGGCACCGGTTCACCGAATAAAACCATTTAATTACAAGGCTGCTCTTCATCAGTGAACTTGAAATAATGTGTCTTATCAAGCACTTTAATTCCACTATATCTGTCCAATCTATTACCCAGCCATTAATGAAACTGGTTAGAGCAGGCTGTTTTTGACATTGAGAAATGACAGCCATGATTTATCGGCAGCCATTACTTAACTCACTTAGACGTGGATAAGGACACAATTACAAACTCAGGCGTGATCATTACTGCATCTGTATTTGAACATATGTCAGTTGATAGGTATCTATTAGCACAAGGTAACACATAATGCCAAGGGTTGAGTCAGATGTATATGTAGTGCAATCCAAAAGTCTGAATTCATGACGAACAACTGATTCATTTCCTAGAACAGCAGCTCTGACAGTCGTGTGAGTGCAAATCACAGATTTATCATATAAAAATGCACATTATAATAATAACTCATTCACTGATGAACTTTGAATATATAATTGATTCATTGTTAAATAGCTAAAAGTGAAGAATAACTTTTAACTGATAGTTATGATGATCATAGTGTTTATGTTAATGTCAGTGGCTTATCACCATGTGTCATCATGCCTGTCTCAGGAGCTTCGATAATGAACTCAGTAGAATTCAGCACGTTGCCTTTATTTTACAGGCAGATTGGGAACTAATTGGAGCACGGTGTTTATCACGGCTTAACTGCTGATAGACCAAAAATGGAGACAGAGTGCTGCAAACAAACAAGCAAGCAAGAATTAAAAGACTGCTCATTTCCAAGACGAAGACATTTTCATACAGAATTGAATTGTACAATGAACTTTCACAATGAAAATTCCAATGGAAAAAGAAGCGTTTTTTTGTCACATACACACTCCTCTGCATTTAACCCATCTAAAGCAACGAACACACGCATGCACACACACACAAGTGAGCAATGAGCACATGCACATACCCAGAGCAGTAGGCAGCTATACTGCAACACCCAGGGAGCAGTTGGGGGTTAGATGCCTTGCTCAAGGCCACCCCATGTTAACCTAACCGCATGTCTTTGAACTGTGGGGGAAACCCACACAGACACAGGGAGAACATGCAAACTCCACACAGAAAGGCCCCCTGTCTGCTGCTGGGCATAAACCCAGAACCTTCTTGCTGTGAGGTGACAGTGCTAACCACTATACCACTGTGCCACCCAATGGGATACCTATTGTAAACCTTCCAATGTACATTATTCTTTCTTTCTTTCTTTCTTTCTTTCTTTCTTTCTTTCTTTCTTTCTTTCTTTCTTTCTTTCTTTCTTCAGTAAAGGCTTTGTCCTGGTTTGGGTCACAGTAGCTCTGAAGCCAGTTACTGGAACAATGGGTGAAGGGTTGAAGAATTCCCCCCAGTTGGAATGAACACCCATCCATTGCATGACCCCACACAAAGACATATTCACATATAGGGGCAGTTTAGCATCGGAGGAAACTGTAGAATCCAGAAGAAACCCACGCGAACATGGAAACAAAATGTGAACCATTGCACAGACCATAATCCAAGCTCAGGGTCAAACCTGGACTTTTGGAGATGTAAGGCAGAAATGCTCCCTGCTGCACCACAGTACTGCCACAATGCACTTTATCTTACAATACAACTGCATTTTTAAGGGCTACCTACTGGAATATAGTCTGATTTCTGTGGCTCCTATTGAATTTTAATGGGTTAGTCATTCATATGAAATATTTATTATATACTACTATGTTATGCAGACTATTCAACATGAGTCTCATATGGACTTTATTTGATAGGTTGAGGAATTGGTGATTGTGGGAATTTCATGGATTATAAAGGGAATTTTATGGTATGAGTCATACAGACATTCTGAACTTTAGGTATCTTCCAAGATAACAGTCAAATGAATTTTTATCCAATCTAATTAACAGTTGTGGTCAGAAGTTTATATACAGTGACATGAATGTCATCTTGGATATGAATATCATGGCAATATTTGGGCTTTCAATTATTTCTGTTCTTTTCTGTGGCAGAATGACTGTACAGCGTACATCTTAAAAAACAAAAAAAACCTAGAATTTGGTGCACAATTTTCTTTGGGTTTTCTGAAATCAACACAGGGTCAAAAATTAACATGCAACACACCTAATATTTGGGTAAAATGTCTCTTCTCAAGATTCACCTTGACCAAACATTTTTTGTTTACCATGAACAAGCTTCTGGCAGAATTCTGGTTGGATATTTCATGACTCTTCATGGTAGAATTGGTAGAGTTCAATTATTTTTTTTTCTTGGCATGGACTCGACTTATAAGCACGGTCCGTATATTTTCAATAGGGTTGAAGTCAGGGCTTGTTTTAAGCTTAATGTTAGCCTGCTTTATCCTCCACAACCAGCTCTAATGCATGTTTGGGTTCATTGTCCTGTTGTGACTCCCAATCATGTTCAAGTTTCCAATGGTTTGAGGTTATGCTGAAGAATTCTGAGGTAGTCCTCCTTCTTCATTATTCCATCCACTTTGTGCAATGAACCAGTTCCACTGGCAGTAAAACAGCCCCAGAGCATGATGATCCTACCACCACCACCAGCTGGTACAGTGTCCCTCTGTACATGGTGGTCATTGTGGCCAAACAACTCAATCTTTGTCTCATGTGACCATACAGCTTTCCTCCAGAAGGCTTTTTCTTTGTTCATGTGGTCAGTTGCAAACTTTAGTTAAGCTTGAAGGTGTCAATTTTGGAGCAGGGGGTTATTTCTTGGATAGCAGCCTCTTAGCCCATGGTGATCTAAAACTCACTGAACTCTAGACAGTAGGGTGCATCAGTTGCCCCCTAAAAATGAAAAGTTTCTCCGATCATGATGCATTTTTGTTTTTATGTTCCTTTTGGTAAGAAAACACACTGGGTGAAATATTTTGACAAAATTCAAAAGTTTAATGGTGGCACCAGGAGCTCAAAGTTATGGAAAAAGCTGCTATTTTATGACTTTTATGACAAAATTTCAATCACTTTTCATGAAACATTATGGCACCTTATAGAATATACCAAATATCTTAGATACACATTTTTAGTACATATTCTAAATATCAAGGGCGGGTGGTGCATAAGGGCGATTGGGCGACGCACTGCCAAAACGAAAAAAAAAAAGTTTTTTTTTTTTAAACAAACTTTCACCAGTGCTGCTCTCGGCCATTTTAATCTGTCTCTGGGTATCATTGTCCAATCAGGGTGGTCTTGCTTCTAGCGTACCGCCCCTTTCGGGGCAATTTCAGTCACGTTGAAAATCGCCTAGGAGTTCACTGATAGAGTCCCATGTTAATATATATATTTTTTTCTCCTAACTGACACTTCAATGCAATCTCTATGGGTTCCGGGGGGGCTTGCCCTAACGTGCTTACGTCACTGCGAAGCGCGGCAAAGTTGCGTTCGATCCGCTCAGTTTCTGAGGTGAGATGGATGTGGAAAGCAATTCAGTGCGGTCCTTAAAAGAAGTTCCATTTAGTCAGCGATCAAATCGAGCTAAATTGGCAACAAAACAAGCTGGACCCCCCTCAACCAAATCTAAACATAAAACAAATTTCGACAAGGGGGGGAAATCATATACTCGAGGTTTTACTTCAACATGGTCCCAGCGCAAATCCTGGCGAGCTGGCTGCAAGGACGCCTCAGCAGTTTTCTGCTCCCCCTGCTTACTTTTCCACCCTGGAGGGGCTCCACGGACAACACTGCTTGGACGGTCACTGGAGTTTCGGACATGCATCATTTGTCGGAGAAAATAAAAAAACATGAGTCATCAAAGATTCACATGGGCAGCTGCCTGAAATTTTCGGCTTTTGGGAGAGTGAACATCGCTACACAGCTGGATGAGGGCTACAGGCTAGCAGTTCACCGCCACAACAATGAGGTGAGCAAGAACAGGCACATATTAAACCGGCTCATCCAATGCATGAAATTTTGTGGAGTGTTCGAGTTAGCTCTACGAGGCAAAGACGAAACTGAGGGCTCCAGTCACCGTGGTGTTTTTCTGGGTTTGGTTGACTTCGTGACTCACACACACACACAGTCACAGAATCAGTTCACTTTTGATGTTTTCAATGTGCATTTTTATATTTGCCACACTTTGCTCTGAGAGTTAGCACTTTGGTAATATCCTTGGTAAATACCAGTAATTGCAAGATCTAAAGATCCACTCATCTATTTATTCAACTGCTATTGTTATGTTAGCCAACTATTTACAATGTTTTGTTACAGTAAGTGCACTTTCCTGCTGTCCTTAAGTTGCACAGTCTGTAAAATTCTTGCTGGTCTTGGAGTTTGAAGTACAAAATCTATTTACAGAACATTTTGTACAACAGTACTTTTAAGACTGGCAAATAAATGTGTATTATTTTTTAAAAATATGGTTTCCTTTCTTATTTAGTTGTTGGACATATCTTTTATAAAGATATCATTCACATCATATAATATTGAAATAATGTGAATAGTGAATAGGGCATAATTGGAATTGGTCATTGTGGAGTCAAGCTATTCTTCGATTGTGAATGTTGTTTGCAACTTTACACCACAGCCTATAGCAGGTAGCTACAGGGAAAAGATTTCTGTAATGCGCTGCCATCTGGACAGAAGTGGCATGGAACTGTGATATGCAGAGAGAAAACAAAACAAAAAAAAGAGTCAATAATGTCTGGCTACCTATAACGTACCTGTTGAATGAGTCACCTTATGACATTATTGGATAATTTGCCCCTCCTGAGAAAATTTTCAGGACCCGCCACTGCTAAATATATTATCAAGCACAGTTTGAGTTTTAGCTGTTCATTGAATCATTGTTCAACTACTTTTAAACAATATAAATGTATTATGATTCACATTAATGCTTCTCAATCCCTTGCAAAGGTTCTTAACATGATCTCTGGGGCACAAGAAATCAATAAATGGAGTCCAACATTGTGATTCAAACCTTACGCGAAAACATAAAATAAGCGTTTTTTGGCAAAAAATGAACCTCATGGTGCCACCATTAGACTTCTGAATATGGTCAAAAATTTTTACAGGATGTCTTTATTGGTGAAAAGGAACACCCAAACAAAAATGCATCAGATTTTATGAAAGTGAGGGCAGCTGATGCACCCTAGTTGACAGTGATCCATCAGCTTTCAGTTCACGGCAGGGCTATGACATGGTGGTTCCTGGGTTGTTCCTGACCATCAGAACCAATTTCCTTTCAGCTGAGGATGACAGTTTGGGTTTTCTTGAAGCAAAGTGGCTTGGCAAAGTGACTACACCTCCCAGTAACTTACATACCATTGTTTGAACTGATCTTGGGATCTGTAATTGTTTAGAAATGGCTCTAAGATACATTCCTGTGTTGTGTACATGTGTGATCCTCTTTCTCAGATCTGCACTGAGCTCCTTGGACTTTCCCATTTTACTGTGTGTTGGTCAATTCAATTAGTGCTGTAAATAAGCCCCTTTTATGAAGGCACAGAGAAGCTACCAGCTCTAGTCAATCATGATCACTAACAGAAAGTTAAGAGGCCTTGTCCTTGGCAAGATAAGAGAAATCTTGGAAGTCTCAGCACCTCTGAATTGATAATCTAAGTGAGTGTATGTACATTTTTGACACTGTATGTATAATTTTGACCCTGTGTTGATTTCAGAAAACCCAAAGAAAATTAAAACTTCTGCACCAAATTCACATTTTTTTTCTATTAAAAAATATGTTGTACAATCATTTCACCACAGAAAACGATCAGTTCAGAGAAATCATTGAAAGCCCAATATTGTCATGACATTCTTAGCCAAGATGACATTCATGTCACTGTATGTAAACTTCTGACCACAACTGTATATGCCATGATTTCCCATACACATGAATACACCCTTTGAATCTCAAAGGGAGTCCCATGAATTTGCATAAAATTCGCATGGTGATCTATGAAGTCCCACTAATGAACCTATGAATTCTGAGTGGATTTGGAGCTCCGGGGATCCAATCAAACATCCCTGGACTCTGACGACAAACTCTGTGTGGAGCAAAATTTCAGACATAGAAAGTGCCAATAACCATTTTGTCCCAAATATAAAGACAGAAGTAAAGCTAGTGTCAGGGTTTTGGTTGAGATGGGGATTGAACATCTTAAACCTCAGGCCACCCTCGGAATGAGACAGAGATTCAGGACTGAGATGCAGAGACTTAGCGTTTTCAAAAAGGAAGTCTTTACTGAGAGCACCAGATCAAAAATCAAAATAAATCTTTAGCATGTATATTCCAGGTCCAAAAAGGTCAGTAATTAAAATGCACAAAAAAGAGAAAACCCAAAAATGGCAAAACAGTACTTGGCACAAAAGTTCAAAGTTCAAAAATAATATCCACTTGAGACAGTCAAAAGCAAAACAAACCTCTTCTTAGAAAACAGAGGGAGTGGTCAAAAGGCAGTTCAGAACAGTGGAGCAAACAGCTATAGTGAAAAACCCAGGACCAGTACTCACACGGTGGCTCACAGGAGAACTCAGCAAAGTGGAAAGAAAACACTCATAAATAGGCCAGCCAATCAACTACTTGCCATCAATGATTCACTTAGCCAATAGCATGAAGACAAGTGTAACCCAAGAAAAACAAAAGAAAATATAATGCAGAATAGTGGCATCTAGTGGCCAAGTAGATGAACCGCAGGCTGAAAAGGTCCACAGAACCTGACAGAACCTCCCCCCTAAGATCGTCTCCTGACGATCCCAGGCTGATTAGGATGCGAGCGATGGAAGTCTCTAATCAAGGAGCGGTCAAGTAGGTCTCTGGACGGCACCCAGGAGCGCTCCTCTGGCCCATACCCCTCCCAGTCCACCAGATACTGAAGAGACCCATGGACACGGCGGGAATCCAGGAGCCGGTTGACAGTGTACGTGGCCTGGCCATCGATGAGCCGAGGAGGAGGCAGTGGCCGAGGAGCCAGAGACAGCGGTGAGGTGACCACTGGGCGGAGCCGGGAGACATGGAAGGTCGGGTGGACCCTCATGGAGCGGGGCAACTGTAGAGTGTAGGCCACAGGGTTGACCCGGCGGAGCACCTTGAAGGGACCAACGAACCGCGGTGCCAGCTTCTGGTTCTCCACCCTCAGAGGAAGATCCCGAGCCAAGAGCCAGACCCTCTGGCCAGGTCGGAAGGTGACCCCCCTCCGATGGCGATTGGACTGCTGCTGGTACTGTCGGGAAGCTCTCAGCAAGGCACGTCTGGCTCTACCCCACGTACGCCGACACTGCCGCACAAACTGCTGGGCAGACGGGACCCTTGCATCCACCTCCTGTTCAGGGAACAAAGGCGGTTGGTAGCCAAACTGACACTCAAAGGGCGACATACCTATAGCTGAGCACTTCAGCGTGTTGTGAGCGTATTCAGCCCATGGGAGTTGGGAGCACCAGGAGGTGGGATTGGTCGAGACCATGCATCTCAAGGCGGCTTCAAGGTCTTGATTCAGTCTCTCTGTCTGCCCATTAGACTGGGGATGGAAGCCAGATGAGAGGCTCGCAGTCGCCCCGATTAGCTTGCAGAAGGCTCGCCAGAAGCAGGAGGTAAACTGGGGTCCACAGTCTGAAACGACATCTTGGGGAAGACCAAAGACTCGGAACACATGGTCGCATATTAGTCTGGCAGTTTCAGAGGCAGAGGGCAATTTGGGCAAAGGCAAGAAGCGACAGGCTTTAGAGAATCTATCAATAATAACGAGAATGGTGGTGTTACCTTCAGAGGTAGGCAGACCAGTGATAAAGTCAAGAGAGATGTGCGACCATGGTCTGGGAGGAATGGGCAAGGGGTGGAGCAGGCCCTGGGCCCTCTGGCGTGGATCCTTTCCCTGGACGCAGTTGGGACAGCTGGCCACGAAGATCTGCACATCCTCCTTCATATCTGGCCACCAGAAGCGTCGCTGAAGGAACTCCAGTGTTCGAGATGACCCAGGATGGGCTGCCAGTTGGGAGGAGTGACCCCACTGGAGAACCTGACCACGTATAGACCTGGGAACAAACAAGAGACCTGCAGGAACATTATCAGGGCCAGGGTCATTGCGCAGTGCTTGCTGAACTATAGATGTGATGCCCCAGCGGACTGGTGCAATGAGCTGAGAACTTGGGATGATTGTCTCAGGGGGGGCTCTCTAGACTGCCTGGCTGGAACTGGTGTGAAAGTGCATCAGGTTTGAGGTTCTTAGAGCCTGGTCTGTAGGAGAGCATGAAGTCGAATCTGTTGAAGAAGAGAGCCCATCTTGCCTGGCGAGGGTTCAGCCGCTGGATATATTGCAGATTCTTATGGTCAGTCCACACTAGGAAGGGATGATGAGCCCCCTCTAGCCACTGTCTCCACTCTTCCAATGCCAGCTTAACTGCCAGAAGTTCCCGGTTGCCAATGTCATAGTTCTCCTCTGACAGACAATTTGCGAGAGAAAAAGGCACAAGGGTGGACCTTGCCATCAGAGGATCTCTGGGATAAGACTGCTCCAACCCCTACATTCGAGGCATCCACCTCCACAATGAATAGTCGAGTGGGGTCAGGATGACGGAAGATGGGAGCGGAGGTGAAGCGCTGTTTGAGGGCCTTGAATGCCTGGCCAGCCTCCGGAGTCCATGAGAAGGGGGAGTGGCATTTTCGAGTGAGCGCAGAGATGGGGGCAGCAATGGAGCTGAAGTTACGGATGAACCTCCGGTAGAAATCTGCAAAGCCCAAGAATCTCTGCGTCTCCTTGATTGTGTTGGGAACCGGCCAATCCTGTACTGCTTTCACCTTCTTAGGGTCCATGAGAATCCTCCCCTCAGAGATGACATAGCCGAGAAAGGACACCTTGGGAACATGAAATTCACATTTCTCAGTTTTAACAAAAAGGTTGTTCTTGAGGAGGCAACTGAGAATCTGTCGGACCTGCTGAATGTGCTCGGAAGGGGTCTTAGAAAAAATCAAAATATCATCTAAATAAACAAAAACAAATCTGTTCAGCATGTCACGAAGGACATCGTTAATAAGGGCCTGGAACACAGCAGGGGTGTTTGTGAGCCCAAAGGGCATGACCTGGTATTCATAGTGGCCAGTTGGGGTGTTAAATGCAGTCTTCCACTCATCTCCTTCACGAATTCGGACCAGATGGTAGGCGTTGCGAAGGTCCAATTTGGTGAAGATGGTGGCGTTTTGCAGGAGTTCAAAAACTAATGACATTAGTGGCAGGGGGTAATGGTTACGGATAGTAATCTTGTTGAGTCCTCTGTAATCAATGCAAGGCCTCAGGCCTCCATCCTTCTTGCCCACAAAGAAGAAGCCAGCTCCGGCTGGAGAAGAGGAGGGTCGAATGAAGCCTGAGGACAGTGACTCCTTGATATACTGTTCCATGGCTAGGCGTTCTGGCACAGAGAGTGAGAAGATATGACCCCTAGGTGGACAGGTGCCGGGCAGCAGGTCAATGGCACAATCATAGGGTCTGTGAGGTGGTAGGGCCGCTGCTTTTCCTTTGCAGAACACTTCTCTCAAGTCATGATACTCGGGAGGCACTTGGGACAACTCGGGAGGGGCTTGGGACAACTCAGGAGGGGCTTGGGACAACTCGGGACAGGTACTTGAGACAAGACAGCTGGCATGGCAGGTGGGGTCCCACTGGAGGATCGTGCGTGAGCCCCAGTCTAGATGAGGGTTGTGGCGAGTCAGCCAGGGGAATCCAAGGATTATGGGAAATTCTGGGGACTGGATTACGTGGAATGACATTTCCTCCTGGTGACTGTTGATCCGTACATGAACGGTAGAGGTCATTCGATCTACCAGACCCCCACCCAATGGTCGTCCATCTAAGGCAGTCACTGACAGAGGGGGGTCAAGGCCAGATGTGGGAATCCCCAGACGTTGTGCTAGAGAGAGGTCCATGAAATTGCCGGCAGCACCAGAGTCAATGAAGGCCCGGAGAGAGTGCCGCTGGTGATCCCAGGAGAGAGTTACAGGAATGAAGAAGCCGGTGGACGGGAGACCAGGAGACGATATCACCCCCGTCACAGATCTCCTGGGGCTGGACGGGGTTTGGCCTTTTCCCAGGCGTTCTGGGCAGGTGCTGCGAAAATGTCCAGGCTTTCTGCAGTAAATGCAGCAACGCTCCCTCCTTCGCCTATCAAGTTCTGCCTGAGACAGTAGAGTTCCCCCCAGCTGCCTGGGCTCTGGTCTTCCGTCAGAGGAGTCGACTGCTGGGCTGCTACGGACTGGAACTGCTCGGTAAACGGAGCTTTTCGGGGCTTTGTTTCATTCCTGCAGCTGATTGTCCAGCCGGATGACTCGAGAGATCAACGACTCGAGGTCTTCAGCCTCCTCCCACGAAGATAGCCTGTCCTTGACGTGGTCAGCCAATCCACTGTAGAGGATAGCGAGCAAGGCCTGCTCCCCCCAGCCGCTTTCCACTGCTAGGGTGCGGAACTGAACGGCATAGTCCGCTGCTGACTGACAGCCCTGGCGAAGTTGGAGAAGTTTGTTGGCTGCGGTGCGACTGCTGACTTCTGGGGAGAAGACCTTCAACATCTCCTTGGAGAAGGACAGGAAGGAAGCGCAAACAGGGCTGTTACTTTCATAGAGGGCTGTGGCCCAGGCCAGGGCTCTTCCAGTCAAGAGTGTGATGACGTAGGCCACTCGGGAATGCTCGGTAGGGTAGGCAGCAGGCTGGAGGTCGAAGGACAGACGGCACTGGGTTAGAAAGCCCCTGCAACCTTTAGGGTCTCCACTGTACCTCTCTGGGGCAGGCAGGCGGGGCTCACGGCTGTGCACAGGAAGAGAAGCAGTTGGCTCATTGGAAGATGTGGCTGTAGGGGCTGGAGGAGCTGAAGAGGCTGAAGGGGTAGGTTGTGTAGGTTGACGAAGTTGGAGGACCTGGTGGATCTTGGTCAGCATGCCAGCTTGTCTTCCCATTTCCGCCCCCCACTGGGCTAAAACCTCTTCATGATGGCGCATGGTTTCCTCTCGGCTGGTGACGGCTGCTACCAGGTGCTGGAGGGTGCGTGCTGGGTCGTATGCGGGGGCAGTTGCAGGCAAGGGGTCAGGCACTGGCACAGAATCGGACTCGGGAAGTGGTATATCCTCTGCTCCGTCCATTGCTGGCTGAGTTCTTCTGTCAGGGTTTTGGTTGAGATGGGGATTGAACATCTTAAACCTCAGGCCACCCTCGGAATGAGACAGAGATTCAGGACAGAGATGCAGAGACTTAGCGTTTTCAAAAAGGAAGTCTTTACTGAGAGCACCAGATCAAAAATCAAAATAAATCTTTAGCATGTATATTCCAGGTCCAAAAAGGTCAGTAATTAAAATGCACAAAAAAGAGAACCCAAAAATGGCAAAACAGTACTTGGCACAAAAGTTCAAAGTTCAAAAATAATATCCACTCGAGACAGTCAAAAGCAAAACAAACCTCTTCTTAGAAAACAGAGGGAGTGGTCAAAAGGCAGTTCAGAACAGTGGAGCAAACAGCTATAGTGAAAAACCCAGGACCAGTACTCACACAGTGGCTCACAGGAGAACTCAGCAAAGTGGAAAGAAAACAAACTCATATAAATAGGCCAGCCAATCAACTACTTGCCATCAATGATTCGCTTAGCCAATAGCATGAAGACAAGTGTAACCCAAGAAAAACAAAAGAAAATATAATGCAGAATAGTGGCATCTAGTGGCCAAGTAGATGAACCGCAGGCTGAAAAGGTCCACAGAACCTGACAGCTAGTAGCAGTAAATGGAGCCAATCAAGCCCCTTGAGAAAGGTGGCCAACATCTTGAGAAACTCATCCATTCTGTCGAGTCACCAACATGAACACATACAGGATGCACTTCATCTCAAATGGCAAAGACCTGCTTGATTTAACACCATAAATCTAAATCCTAGCACAAGACATGCCTTTTTACTAGCTAACAAGCAGCCTCCTTTATTCTTCTGGGCTTCCTGGAAATTTAACAAGCATCCAGACATCGTTATCGTGCCTCAATTGACATTTACTGGCCATTCCTTGATTTTTTTTTTAACCTGAAAATGCTTCTGTTTGGTGAATTGAATTACTGTCTCTATTGCAAACATCCCTACTTATGAGGTTATTATAATATCTAATAATCCCACATTGCCAGTTATACTTTAAAAGCTTATTACTGGGTTTTATCAACATCAGCAGCCTTTTTTTTTAATACACTGGGGTATGAATGTGTGAGTCTCTGTTTCTGTTTTATCAGATAAATCAGAAAATCTAATGCAAATTTCGTTGTTCAATATCTTTCATGAATAAAAATCAACACAGCGAGGTCTTACTATTGATTAAAGCAGATGAAATGATAGGGAATAATTCATAGACAACCGTATTAATTGAGTCAATATCATGTTACTCATTCAAGATTGTATTTAGAATGGAGTTACGTACATTCCAATAAGCAAAGTAACAACAGAAACAAAATTAATATGCAAAAATGAGATCAAAGAAAAAAGCTTCACAACTTGGATGCTAGGAATGCTTAGGCAAGACTTCGCGAGGTCTGAGTGAAAGACCAGGTTATTTGTATTTTGCTGAGCTGCAGGTTAGTGTAATGTGGGGAAGCAGAAGGAGAGAATGAATACTGTAGCTGTGTATTTGGCCATGCTGGCTTGGAATGGTATGGTGTGGGAAATGGGGTTCATGACATCGCATCCTGATTGTTTTCAAGTGCTCATGTTTCAAGGATTTTGTATATCCCCATCTCTGATGCTTGTATTCAACTTTGAATACACCAACTTCTGAACTTAAGTTGTAAACTATAAGACATAATGAGGACTATAATGTGGTGTGATATCATTTGAATTGAACTATGCACCATCACAAAAAACAAGACAAAAAGACGCAACAACGTCTTCAGGTATTTCCCACGATGCTTTCTCAAACAGGTTAAACATGGATTTGCCTGGCCTGGCATTTATATTCTGGGCTTTTACCTCACCCACGATGGAGTAAGCAGGGCGAAGTATTGTAATTAGTGTGGTTTGTTTGTTTGTCTGTTAACAATCTGGCGTCTAGAGGGTTGCACCGATTGACTTAAAATTTTCAGGGTAGATGGGCAATGGTCTGTAGATTACCTGATTAAATTTTGGGGGTAATCAGGTCAAGGTCACTGGAAAGGTCATCCTTTCGTCAAAATAACATATTTCCCATTATAACTAAAAAAAAAAAGAAACGGTTGCTGATAGACAGATATTTACTATCATGGCCTTTCATTTGTCACCATGATCTTTAACCTTGAGTGACCTTTAAAGGTCAAACTCAAGGTCACAGATTTTCAGAGGGCTCTAACTTGAAAACAGTTGATGGTGGACAGATGTTTACCATTATCAACTTATAGGAAGTGCCATATGGGCTTTTATTTGTCACCATGATCTTTGACCTTGAGTGACCTTGAAAGGTCAAACTGAAGGTTGTGGGTTTTCAAAGGGCTATAACCTGACAGCTGATGATTGAGAAATATTACCATTATCAACATACACTGAGTGCAGAATTATTAGGCAAGTGAGTATTTTGACCACAACATCCTTTTAATGCATGTTGTCCCACTCCAAGCTGTTTAGGCTTGAAAGTCTACTACCAATTAAGTATATCAGGTGCTGTGCATCTGTGTAATGAGAGGGGGTGTGGTCTAATGACATCAACACCCTATATCAGGTGTGCATAATTATTAGGCAACCTCTTTTCCTCTGGCAAAATGGGTCAGAAGAGAGATCTGATAGACTTTGAAAAGTATAAAATTGTGAGATGTCTTGCAGACGGATGCAGCACTCTTGAAATTGCGAAGATGTTGAAACGTGATCACCGAACAATCAAGCGTTTCATTGCAAATAGTCAACAGGGTCGAAAGAAGTGTGCGGGGGGAAAAAAGGCGCAAAATAACTGCACATGATCTGCGGAAAATCAAGCGTGAAGCTAACAAGCAGCCATTAGCATCCAGTTCTGCCATATTCCAGAGTTGCAACATTCCTGGAGTGTCAAAGAGTACAAGGTGTGCAATACTGAGGGACATGGCCAAGGTAAGGAAGGCTGAAAAACGACCACCACTGAGTAAGGCACACAAGATAAAACGTCAAGACTGGGCCAAGAAATATCTTAAGACTGATTTTTCTAAGGTGCTGTGGTCTGATGAGATGAGAGTGACTCTTGATGGGCCAGATGGATGGGCCTGTGGCTGGATCAGTAATGGGCACAGAGCTCCACTCTGACTCAGACGCCAGCAAGGTGGAGGTGGAGTACTGCTATGGGCTGGTATCATCAAAGACGAGCTTGTTGGACCTTTTCGAGTTGAGGATGGACTCAAACTCAACTCCCAGACCGACTGCCAGTTCCTGGAAGAAACCTTCTTCAAGCAGTGGTATAGGAAAAAGTCAGCATCTTTCAAGAAGAACATGATTTTCATGCAGGATAACGCTCCATCTCATGCGTCCAAATACTCCACTGCGTGGCTAGCCAGTAAAGGTCTGAAAGGTGAAAAAAATAATGAGATGGCCCCCTTGTTCACCTGACCTAAACTCCATAGAGAACCTGTGGTCCATTATAAAACGTGAGGTCTACAAAGAGGGAAAACAGTACACCTCTCTGAACAGTGTCTGGGAGGCCGTGGTTGCTGCTGCACACAATGTTGGTCGTGAACAGATAAAGAAATTGACAGAATCTATGGATGGAAGGCTTTTGAGTGTCCTCATGAAGAAGGGTGGCTATATTGGTCACTGATTTGTTTTTGTTTTGTGTTTGAATGTCAGATATGTTTATTTGCAAATCTGGAGTTGTCATATCAGTGTACCTGGTGAAAATAAATAAGTGAAATGGCTACATATTTGGTTTTTATTAAGTTGCCTAATAATTCTGCACAGTGAAAGTTACCTGAACACATACATATTCTCCTAAAATGGCCAAAACCAAAAACACCCCACTCTAACTTCCATACATATTCAGCTTTGATATTTATGAGTCTTTTTGTTTGATTGAGAACATAGTTGTTGTTCAATAATAAAACTAATCCTCAAAAATACAACTTGCCTAATAATTCTGCACTCCGTGTATAGGTATTAAATAAGTGCTGCCAGGTGAGGTTTGTTTTGCCTGGCAACACTTTTTTTTTAAATGAATATACTCTGTGTAACAAAATAAATACATAAAATTATTAGCTTTTTATAACTCATGAAATAACTCTAGTTCTTGGTTATGTCCTCAGATTTTCAGATACTTTATACTTTGGACTTCGTAATCATCTGGTGAAAACCATTTGCAAAGTTTACTTTATTGGCATGTCAAAAATAATTGGCCATCTTTGGCTCGCTGCTCTCGTCTTCGTGTATGTCGATTACACAACTCCAAATCAGGCCTCCCAATTAAGTGCAAGGTCTTATCTAGAATGCTGACCTGCCATCTGTCACAAGTTAGCAGAGCTACTCGGTTTGTTCGAAAGGGAGCATGGCTGTAAGCTTCTTACGGCGGAAATTATATCCCTCCACGCTCTGATGGCTTTGGCCCTAGCTCCCTGGGTTCATAGGAAAGGAAATGTAAAATGGAACAGAAACCACGAGGTCAGAGTCTTCTCCCAGGCATGGAATCATTCTAACTGGAGATCTCTGGACTTTATTTGGAACCCTTTCAAATGAAACGATGAATGACGCCTGTTCCTAACATCCTAACGTGTGATGCAACAGAGTGAAAGAAGCAACAACGTGAAAAAAAAACCCAGATAATGTGACCTTGTAATGTGTTTCTATGCACAGTCATGGATGATGTGTGATCATAGATGAGCAGTAGGTCATTCAGCAAATCAAAATAACTGCCTGTTTTCAATCTACAATTGGTCAGATGACTTTTATTTTATTTTATTCATTGAATTCTGCAACATTAAATATGACTACAAATAGTTTTTTTTAATCAATATTTTCTTCATTATGATACATATTAGATAAATTATCTTATATTTACAACATGGGACTTTATTTAATTTATGACAGTGCATGCTCAGATAAATAGTATTGACCTAGTAAAAGTCTGTATTTATTTTCCTGCTGAAACAAACACAGTTCTCAGTCATGGGCTCCAATTTCTAGGCCTTGCTTTAATCTGATATCAGAGTGAAAGCAATGCAAAATCATTACAGTAATGATCGACACTGTGTCATGCTCAGATAAGCCCTCAGTTAGCTGTCATGCCTAATTGGTACGCTTTTACAAAAAAAAAAAAAAGACTGCATGTGGCATAGATGCAGATGTAAAATTGAACAGCATGCGTTAGTGCACAGGAGGAAAATGCTGTTGGAATATTCCATCTCCTCTCCTAATGTAAAGAAAGGAAAAGATAGAAAAGAAAAAAAAATCACAGTCATTTCATGGCTTTTCAGAAAGCGAATAGTCAACACTGCTGTCTCAGCGTGACCCAGCAAAGCCTCGCACACTTAAACATTAACAGAGAGAGAAAGAATAAGAATGGAGGAGCATGAATAAGACAGATGTATAGAAAAAAAACAGAATATGAAGAAAAAAGACAAGAGAGACGGGGGGTATTTACACTGTTTGGAAATCTGTCAAAATCATTCATCTCATCTCATTATCTCTAGCCGCTTTATCCTTCTACAGGGTCGCAGGCAAGCTGGAGCCTATCCTAGCTGACTACGGGCGAAAGGCGGGGTACACCCTGGACAAGTCACCAGGTCATCACAGGGCTGACACATAGACACAGACAACCATTCACACTCACATTCACACCTACGCTCAATTTAGAGTCACCAGTTAACCTAACCTGCATGTCTTTGGACTGTGGGGGAAACCGGAGCACCCGGAGGAAACCCACGCGGACACGGGGAGAACATGCAAACTCCGCACAGAAAGGCCCTCGCCGGCCCCGGGGCTCGAACCCAGGACCTTCTTGCTGTGAGGCGACAGCGCTAACCACTACACCACCGTGCCGCCCTCAAAATCATTCGTGCGGAAAAAAAATAACAACAACAACATGAGAGTAGCTCTCTGAAATGTTTAAACCAAATTTGCTGCAATTAATTTCATCAGGAAACCCAAAAGAGGGACACTGACTCTTTGAAAGGTGACAAAGAGAACAAAATGTTATTTAAAAAAAAAAAAAATCCAGGAAGGAGCATGTTGCTTCAGAAAAAAGGTGTGAAATCACTCAATCTGCCTCTGAAGATATGTGAATGTGTGAAAAGATGCAATCCAAGATGCAATCCAGGCACATGTAGGCAGCGACCAGTAAAAAAAAATCAAACCTTCACTATGCATTCATTTCGCATAAAATGTTCCCAGAAGTTTTGATGTTAAAATAAGGGCAGTGCTTTTGATCGACATTCTAGGGGGTGATGGCAAGAAATGTTTGGAAGTAGGGCTTTTTAGACTAAAACTTAACATGAAAAAAGTATATAAGAAGTGGTACGAGCCTTTTAGGAAGTGAGACAAACGGGATAAAAGAAAAGATGGACCACATCCAATGAAAAGTACAGCTTATATTTATATGAATAAAATTATTAAACTCTGACTTTCACTTCACTTAACAAACCCCAAATCAGAAAAAAATTTGGAACAGTATGGAAAATGCAAATTAAAAAATAAAGCAGTGGTTTCTAAATATACTGTACTTTGACTTGCATTTCATTGCAGACAGAATGAACCCAGGATATTTCATGTTTTGTTGGTCAACTTCGTTTCATTTGTTAATATACATCCATTCTGCATTTCAGACCTGCAACACGTTCCAAAAAAAGTTGGGATGGGGCAATTTAGAGCAAGTAATGAGGTAAAACAATTAAATAATGATGTGATTTGAAACAGGTGATGGTTGTCTGTGTCTATGTGTCAGCCCTGTGATGACCTGGCGACTTGTCCAGGGTGTACCCCGCCATTCGCCCGTAGTCAGCTGGGATAGGCTCCAGCTTGCCTGCGACCCTGTAGAACAGGATAAAGCGGCTAGACATAATGAGATGAGATGAGATGAGATGAGATGAGATGAGATGAGATGAGATGAGATGAGATGAGATGAGATGAGATGCCAACAGGTGAGTGTAATCATGATTTGGTACAAAATTAGTATCCAGGAAAGGCGTAGTCTTTGAGGAGTAAAGATGGGCTGAGGATCTCCAGTTTGTCAGCAGGTGTGTGAGAAAATTATTGAAATGTTTAACCCTTTGATGCAAAACATATGCACGCCCCTTCTCATGCACAACATGGGTCAAAAATGACCCGCATTCATTTTCCAGGTTATTTCATGCTGACTGAGTTTTTCTTTGCTCTATCTTTTGAAATCAATTTATTTTATGATTGAATATTGCAAGTATTCTTTAAATATCTTGTTTTTAATTACCACAAATCATTAATTTAATTTTTTCTTTCCTACTTTATGAACAAAAATACTTTTTATATTACTACACATGGGTCATCCAAGTGTGATTTAAAATTAAATGTCTTAATACTATAATAATAATTTGTTTCAAG
Source organism: Neoarius graeffei (assembly GCF_027579695.1). Lineage (NCBI taxonomy): Eukaryota > Metazoa > Chordata > Actinopteri > Siluriformes > Ariidae > Neoarius > Neoarius graeffei. The sequence goes on from NC_083584.1 coordinate 65,366,520, forward strand.
TAATTACTTTAGCAGTGAATGGGGCCAGTTATTTATTTATTAACTATGTAGTTAGCTAAGCCAACTACAATAAAATTAGCTAACTAAAGTAGAATATGTCGACAGCTCGGTAGCTAATAGTAATTACTTGTAACTTTCTGACAAGTAATCTACTCACTCTCAAGGGAACCTAAACATACGGTAATCAATTTTTTTCTAAGGTAATGTTAGAACAATTGAAAAACATTACTTATGACTGAATGAATTTATTTATTTCGAACATGTATAAAAATGTATGTAACTATTTGCACATACAAAAGAAAGAAAACGAGAAATAAAAAAAATAACATAAAGAGCTAAGATATTACAAAACACTGCACATTGTTTGAAAAAGGAGTGGGAAGAAGTACAATACATTTTTAATTTCCCACCCCTTTATAACTACCCCGAAATCCTAACTAAATTAATAAACGTATATAAATATATACCATATATACACTTCATGAATATCTATATCTCATCTCATTATCTCTAGCCGCTTTATCCTGTTCTATAGGGTCGCAGGCAAGCTGGAGCCTATCCCAGCTGACTACGGGCGAAAGGCGGGGTACACCCTGGACAAGTCGCCAGGTCATCACAGGGCTGACACATAGACACAGACAACCATTCACACTCACATTCACACCTACGCTCAATTTAGAGTCACCAGTTAACCTAACCTGCATGTCTTTGGACTGTGGGGGAAACCGGAGCACCCGGAGGAAACCCACGCGGACACGGGGAGAACATGCAAACTCCGCACAGAAAGGCCCTCGCCGGCCACGGGGCTCGAACCCAGGACCTTCTTGCTGTGAGGCGACAGCGCTAACCACTACACCACCGTGCCACCCTGAATATCTATATAAATATATAATTACAAAAATAAATATATACTACATACCATATATACACTTCATAAATATATATATAAATATATAACTACAAAAAATATATATATACTATATACCATATATACACTTCATAAATATCTATATAAATACATAATTACAAAAATAAATATATAGTACATACATATCCCTGTAAATATAAATATAAATATATAAACTATCCCCATAAATAAATATATACCATATATACCATATACTAAGTTAGTTCTAATATAACAATCAACCCTATTCTATTTATAGATTTATCCCAGGGGCGGCACGGTGGTGTAGTGGTTAGCGCTGTCGCCTCACAGCAAGAAGGTCCGGATTCAAGCCCCGTGGCCGGCGAGGGCCTTTCTGTGCGGAGTTTGCATGTTCTGCCCGTGTCCGCGTGGGTTTCCTCCGGGTGCTCCGGTTTCCCCCACAGTCCAAAGACATGCAGGTTAGGTTAACTGGTGACTCTAAATTGACCGTAGGTGTGAATGTGAGTGTGAATGGTTGTCTGTGTCTATTGGCCCTTTTCCACTACCCTTTTTCAGCTCACTTCAGCCCGACACGGCTCGCGTTTCGACTACCAAAGAACAGCACGACTCGGCTCGCTTCAGCCCTGCTTAGCCCCTAAAACTCGCACTGTTTTGAAGTGGGGCTGAAGCGAGCCAAACCGAGCTGAGTGAGGCTGGGGGCGTGAGCAGACACTCCCCTGTGCACTGATTGGTGAGGAGGAGTGTCCTCACATGCCCACACACGCCCCGCGAGCGCGCTGGGATCTGTGAACACCGTAAACCCGGAAGAAGAAGAATTACGAATTACGAGAATTTCTGAAGCCTTATGCGCCTCGCCTCATCTATACGCTCTTGCCAGTATCTGTTGGCGTTGTCGGTGACAACAAGCCACAGCACCAAGACCAGCAACACTAACGACTCCATGTCCTCCATGTTTATTGTTTACTATTCGGGTCGTGAGACTACCGCTTAAAAGATCACTGATGTCACTGTTTGCGCCGCTTAACGACATCACGTGATGTCCACCCACTTTCGCTAACTCCACCCAATGTGTCCACCCACTTCCAGCCAGCACGGTTCAGCGCGGTTGTCATCGAAATGCAACTCCAACAGCCCCACTCAGCCCAACTCAGCACCGCACGGCTCAGCCCGACTCAGCCGCGTTGGTAGTGGAAAAGCGGCATATGTGTCAGCCCTGTGATGACCTGGCGACTTGTCCAGGGTGAACCCCGCCTTTCGCCCGTAGTCAGCTGGGATAGGCTCCAGCTTGCCTGCGACCCTGTAGAACAGGATAAAGTGGCTAGAGATAATGAGATGAGATTTATCCCTCATCATCCTCCATTAACATACTTCCTCTTCCATGTAATTGTTTAAAAATATTTTTTGTACCTTTTTTTAAACAGATTTATAGTTACACTTTGTTTTATTTCCGTCTCCAGTCTGTTCCATAAAGTCACCCCACAGCTCGATACGCACATGCTTTTCATATTTGTTCGAACCTTTGTTTTTTTTTTTTATTTAGGTCTCCCCTTAGATTATATCCCCCCTCTCTCTCTCACTAAACATTCCTTGTATATTTTTTGGCAATAGATTATTTCTCGCTTTGTACATTATTTGTGCTGTTCTGAATTTGACCAGATCCATAAATTTCAGCATGTGTGATATTATGAATAGTGAGTTTGTATGTTCTCTGTATCCTGTTTTGTTTATTGTCCTTATTGCTCTTTTCTGTATTGTACATATCGGCTGCAGAGTGGTTTTGTAGGTGTTTCCCCAGACTTCGACACAGTAAGTCAGATATGGCAAAAATAATGAGTAATATAGAGTACGCAAAGATTTGCAATCAAGAATATGTTTTGTTTTCCACAGTATTGCTGAGCACTTTGCCAGTTTTGCTCGTCTGTATCCTACATGAGGTTTCCAGCAGACTTTACGATCCAAAATCACACCAAGAAATTTAATTTCCTGTACCATTTCTATCTTAGTATTGTCTATTATCAATTCTTCATTACAATCTATTTTGTATCTCCCAAACAACATGATCTTTGTTTTGCTTAGATTTAATGATAATTTATTTTTGTTAAACCATAGTTTTAGTTTATTTATTTCAGTTGTGATTGTCTCCAAAGTCTGCTGCAAATTCTCACCGGAACAAAAAATATTGGTGTCGTCTGCAAACAAAACAAATTTCAGTACTTGCGAAACTCTACATATGTCATTGATATATAATATGAATAATTTTGGACCTAATATTGACCCCTGTGGTACCCCGCATGTAATGTTCATGAAATCAGATTTATGGTCACCTATCTGCACAAACTGTTGCCTGTTTCTTAGATAGCTCGACAGCCAGCTCCACCCAACTCCCCTAACACCACACTTTTCTAGTTTACTTAATAATATACTGTGATTAATGGTATTGAATGCTTTTTTTAGGTCCACAAATACTCCAATTGCTATTTTTTTATGGTCTATACATTTTGTGATTTCCTCTATTAGTTCCATTAGTGGCGGCACGGTGGTGTAGTGGTTAGTGCTGTCGCCTCACAGCAAGAAGGTCCGGGTTCGAGCCCCGTGGCCGGCGAGGGCCTTTCTGTGTGGAGTTTGCATGTTCTCCCTGTGTCCGCGTGGGTTTCCTCCGGGTGCTCCGGTTTCCCCCACAGTCCAAAGACATGCAGGTTAGGTTAACTGGTGACTCTAAATTGAGCGTAGGTGTGAATGGTTGTCTGTGTCTATGTGTCAGCCCTGTGATGACCTGGCGACTTGTCCAGGGTGTACCCCGCCTTTCGCCCGTAGTCGGCTGGGATAGGCTCCAGCTTGCCTGCGACCCTGTAGAACAGGATAAAGCGGCTAGAGATAATGAGATGAGATGAGTTCCATTAGTGCCATCGATGTTGATCTGTCCATTCTGAATCCATATTGACTGTCTGTAAGGAGGTTGTGTTTTTCAATGAATTTGTCCAGTCTATCTGAAAAAACGTTTTTTGAGTATTTTGGAGAATTGGGGGAGTAAAGAAACAGGCCTGTAGTTTGTGAAATCGTGTCTATCTCCGTTTTTAAACAGTGGTATCACTTTTGCAATTTTCATTTTGTCTGGAAATGTACCTGATTGAAAAGATAAATTGCAGATGTGGGTGAGTGGTTTCACAATTCCCTCAATAACTGTCTTTACTGTTGACATGTCTATGTCATTCCAGTCGGCAGAGGTTTTGTTTTTACATTTTCTTACAATTTGCATAATTTCTTCATCATCAGTTGCAGTTAGAAAAATTGTACTTGGATTTCTGTCCCCCATATCTTCTATGTCCCCACATTGTGTTGTCTCGGGTTCCTGTATTTTTGCCGCTAAATCTGGTTCCACATTTACAAGAATTGGTTAAAACCATTCACCACATCCTCCATATGGTCTTGTTATTTACAGTGTAGTACTCCGGGTAATTTGTAGTTTTGGATCCATTTCTCACAAGACCATTTAGTACAGTCCATATACCTTTTAATATTGTTTTTATTTTTCTCCACTAATTTATTATAATAGTCTTTCTTATATATCCTCATAATATTAGTTCATTTATTTTTATATTTTTCCTCTGCCTTGTAATACTTACATGTATGAGATGGGCAAAGGGCGCTGTGCTGAGCTGTGAAATGTCCGACACAAGCACAATTCACAGTTCCCACCAAACGCTGGAGTAAATGCATGCGGGTCGGTTCTGACCCATGTGTGTAAACTTGATGTAGAATTACAAAAGCTGTGCTTGTTCATAACTTAAGAAAGGAAAAATAAAAAGGATGATTTGTGCTAAACAAAAACAAGATATTTACTGCATATTTGGAAAAGTAAATGACAAAATGAATTTATTTCAAAAGTATATCATAGAAACATTCAGCTGTACATGAAATAAGCTGGAAAATGAATGCAGGTCGTTTTTGACCTATGTTGTGCATTAGAAGGGTAGTGATACAAAAAGGGTTTTTATTCAGAAAGTAAGAAAAGAAAAAAATAAAATAAGGATATATGATGATCAAAACAAATTAATTGAGGAATACCTTGAATACTGAATGATGGAATTCATTTATTGCAAAGATATAGAAGATAAAAAATGTTCCTCAATGAAAGACAGGAAGGGATTTGGATATTCACCCTATACAGCACATATCATTAAATGATTCAAGGAATCTGGAGGAATTTCAATGTGTAAAGGGCAAGGGCTCAAGCCTAATCAGAACACCTATGATCTCTGATCCTTCAGATGGCACTGCATCAAGAACGGTCATTCATCTATAACTGATAGAATCACATGGGCTTGGGATTACTTTGGCAAACCTTTGTCAAGCTACAATACAGAGTTATAGCCACAAACGCCATTTAAAACTTTACTGTGCAAAAAGGAAGCCTTATGTTAACTGTGTCCAGAAGCACCATTGACTTCTCTGGGCTCAGAGGCATCTGGAATGGACCGTCACACAGTGGAAATGTGTATTGTGGTCAGATGAATCAGTATCCAGGTCTTTTTTGGAAGAAATGGATGCCATGTGCTCCGGACCAAAGACAAAAAGGGACATCCAGACTGTTACCGGGAACAAGTCCAAAAGCCAGAGTGTGTCATGGTATGGGGTTGTGTCAGTGCCCTTGGCAAAGGTAACTTAAACTTCTGTGATGGAGCATTAATGCAGAAAAGTACACTGAGATTTTGGAGCAACATATGCTGCCTTCAAGACGACATCTTTTCCAGGGAGATTTCAACAAGACAATGCAAAACCACATTCTGCACACATTACAAAGGCGTGGCTGTGGAAGAAGAGGGTGTGTCCCTTCTGTCCCCAATAGAGAATGTGTGGAGAATTTTGAAATAAAAATTATGACAATAGCGACCCCGTACTGTTACACACATTAAGACCTGTTTGCAGGAAGAATGGGACAAAATAACACCTGGAACGCTTCATCACTTGGTGTTTTCAGTCCATAAACATATTTTAAGTGTTGTGAGAAGGAATAGAAATGTTCTAAAGTGGCAAAATGCTTTACTTTCCCAACGTTTTTGAAATGTGTTGTAAGGAACAAAATTGTAATGTGTTTATTTTGAAAAAAAAAAGAATCAAATTCATGGGTTAAAACATCAAATAATGTGCTGTTGTATTGTTTTGAGTGCAATACAGGTCAAAGATCATTTACAAATCATTGTTTTCCATTTTAATTTCAACATACCATTCCAACTTTTTCTGATTTGGGGTTGTAAAATAAATTGGTACTGCCATAGAGATTATTAGCCCAACACTCAGTAACTGTAATGTTGAAATTAATATATAGGTGATGCAGAACAACAGACAGTGGACTTGATTGTGAGTAGCACATTATGTTTATAAAGACAGCAAAAGCCTGGCTTGTGAAACACCTCATTTTGGTTCTGAAAAATTCAATTTCCTGTATTTTTTTATTCAGTAGCAGGAAACAGGAACTGCCTCACCACTATCTAAATCTCATCATTCTAGCTGCATAACATGTTGCAATTAGGATGTCACCAATATCCACCAGGTCTGAATATTCACTCAGGCTGAATGTGCCAACATCAAAAGGCAATCGTGGGTTTTCCAAAAATACTTTGTGCCATCGACTGCACCCGCTTTGCAGAAAGGGGAATACATTTGCTTTTCAAATTTGCTTAATTCAGAGCATTATTCCTTCATTAATGTACGAGTGATATGAGATGCACAAATGGCTTTGACTAAAGTGGATGCAAGATGGCCTGCATCAACATTCCCTCATTTTATCTAATAGTCTAGATTATTACTTTCGGAAATGATTCTGTTTTGTTTTGCTTTTTAATTTCAGCCAAGTGAGCGCTATTTATGCATCTGGGACCTAAATCTGATCATTTTGTGCACATGCCATTTCCTGTTTCTTAGATTCCATGGAAAGTTTTATAAATGAGGCTCATGGACACTACACACCTCTGCTCTTGTGAAGAAAACTCAGCAGCACTTTCCTGGAGGATATTTGAGACAGCCATTCCCCAAATATGGAGATTTGTCCATCATGGCTCAAAAGACTTTGCAAGGATCTGGTAAAAGTCAGAGCTAGTGCTCATCAATTTTACTGACTTCATTCATTCATTCATTCATTCATTCATTTTCCTTTTACTTTTCCTGGTGAGGGTCAATCCAAACTTCTGTATCCCCAGATTCCAGTGCCTCTTGAAGAACCTCAAGACATTCCCAAGTCATCCTGGGGTCTTCATCCAGTGAGACGTACAACTGGCTCCTCTTTTTTTTTTTTTAGAAGAAACCTTTATTCGTCACATGCACACTTTAAGCACAGTGAGATTCATCATCTGCATTTAACCCATCTGAAGGAGTGAACACACGCACACACTCAGAGCAGTGGGCAGCCACACCAAAGCGCCCGGGGAGCAGTCAGGGGTCAGGTACCTTGCTCAAGGGCACCTCAGCCCAAGGCCGCCCCACGTCAACCTAACTGCATATCTTTGGACTGTGGGGGAAACTGGAGCACCCGGAGGAAACCCATGCAGACACGGGGAGAACATGCAAACTCCACACAGAAAGACCCTCGCCGGCCGCTGGGCTCGAACCCAGAACCCCCCCGCTGTGAGGCGACCACGCCAACCACCACACCACCGTGCCGCCCTCTTGATTTGAAGGAGCAGCAGCTCTACTCCTATGATTTCCAGGATTGTTGAGTTGCTCACCCTCTCATGGAGAGTAAGCCCAGCAAATATCTGATGGAATTTCCTTCCCAGTTTTCATGTTCTCTACCTTATTCATTCATTCACGACTGACAGCTTGGGATCATAGACAAGGAGAAGGACGTAGACTGACTGCTAAACAGAGAGCTTCGTCTGTAATCTGAACTCCTGCTTCACCACCAAAGTCCTGTGACTGTAACACCAAGCTGTTTGTCAATCTCATCTCTGACACTCATGAATAAAATCCTAAGATACTTAAACACCTCATCCAAGGGCACCTGAAGAGACATCCCAGTCTTTTCTGCGAGAGAACAATGGTCTCGGACTCGGTGGTGCTGATTTGATATCACTTTCAGAACCTGACATAATTTCTGAATCACTGAAACAGGAATGAACTCATGATCCCATGACTGACATCTCAAACGTAAACTTCTCAGCACCAGTCAAAATCCCTTGGAGACTGCAGTGGTGGTGTAATTTGTAAATTATGTAAATAAACTTGAAAGTTCTGTTTATGAAGATGCTTGACTAAAAGATTGGAGTCAAAAGCATCATTGGGATCTCTCTTGGTACTGATGATTTAAGCAAGAAGAAATGTCTGAAGAACTCATATGAAGGTCCTACAAAGACAGCAGACATGGTTTATTTGTTCTTGTGTTGTTTGGCAGGTGGTGTAAGAGCATGCACTGCTGTTCTACCTGATTAGGAAACAGCTTTTCTCACTCATTGCATCTGCTGTACCCCATCTCCCCCCCCCCCCCCATCCCACACGGGTAATGATTCATGACAAAGCGCCAATGTAGTGCCACCAGTTGTTTTTCTATCCCTGCTCTCAGATGCCAAAGAGCATCTTTGAGACTTGAAACTACTTGTACAACCATCAACAGCTGAGATTTCAAACCTTCACTTGATACCACATTTGTTTATAAGTAATATGAGGGGTCATGGTGAAAATACACCATGTACAGATACATTACATCCAAAATAGCAATTTGTCATTGACTATAGTTGCTTTCTATATCAAACACAACTCTGAATATGATTTAATGCAGCTATATGTGATTTGGGACACGGACTAAGTACAGAATATTTAATAATCTTAGGGGAAACTGAGGTCAAGGAAAACACGTCATTAGCTCAAGGGTGAAATGATAGACAGAGAAAAATGTCCCTATAACATAGATTTGGGAATTCATTTTCATTCAGCTTCATTACCATCCTTATCACAAAGATGTGGTGAATCCAGAGTGTTTCCCTGGAAGACTGGATCAGACATGTGGAGGGAATTCAGCCTGGATGAGATGCCAGTCCATTGCAGGACACCAAATACACACATGCACACACCATCATTCACACCTAGGGTCAACTTAATATAGCCAATTCATATACTGGCTTGGTGGGAAGAGACCAGAGAACCCAGAAGAAATCCACATTGACATGGACAGAACTAGGGTTGCCACCTGTGTCTGACAAAAATCCTGGACATTTCGACCATCCAATCGACCTTTTTGCTTGTAAGCAACGGCGCCTTTCGCACATCTAACTCAAGACAAAAATCACTCTTCTACGCTGAAATCGTATTGCTCTAATTAGTAAAAATGACACTTTTGCTAGTTATTTGTTTAGTTAATTGCTTTACATAATATAGCAGGTCTTCATTATTTTGGTTTATTTCCAACAGTTTTTGGTTGTGGACACCTGGGGGCACAGGTAAAAGGGGAATACATAATTAAGTTCTGTTTATTTGCTTATGTGGAATAAAAATAATCTAATTTTTCATTGTATCTAAGAATACCTGAATGTAACAATGTAAGGTGTAGTGTCAAACAGCTTACCTGATTGCTTAGAGTGTGGTGTGTGCTTTGCTTGTGCTTGCCTGTGCATCTGCTGCTTGCTGCTCTTGGCTAAACAAATACATAGGAGGACATGTAACTGATATAACTGGGCACATACAGGAGTAGGCAGATAAGACTATTTGGATTTCATTTAATTCACCAAAACCTTACCTAATCTTCCATTTATATTTGGTGTTTTTCTTTGCTGCTGCTATGAGTCCTGGCTGATTTTCAATGAATGTCTTGAGGACAACTGAAAGTTTAGCCTGACTTGAAGCTCAGCCTTCACCATTGCAACAGAGAGTCTGTTTCTTTTATCAGTCCAAGCATCCTCCATTGCCCCTTTTCCACCAAAGCAGTTCCAGGGCTGGTTCGGGGCCAGTGCTTAGTTTGGAACCGGGTTTTCTGTTTCCACTGACAAAGAACTGGCTCTGGGGCCAGAAAAAACGGTTCCAGGCTAGCACCAACTCTCTGCTGGGATAGAGGAAAGAACCGCTTACGTCAGCGGGGGGGGGGGGGGGGGGGGGGGGGGGGCAGAGTTGTTAAGACCAACAACAATAACAAGACCGCGAAAGATCGCCATTTTTAAGCGACGAGAAGCAGCAGCTGTACAAACGCGAAGTCATCCATCATTATTATTATTATTGTTGTTGTTGCTGCTGCTGCTTCTTCCGTGTTGTTTTTGCTTTGATATGCGCGCCAAGGTTTATGTAAACGTAGCGCCGTAACTGACGTATACAGCGACGTAATGACGTATTCAGCGACGTAATGACGTGCCTCCGCTTAGCACGGCGAGCTACGGAAAAGCAAACTGGTTCTCAGCTGGCTCGCAAGTTGAAATACACATTTTGCCCATCATGTACAAAAAACCGGGACATTCAGTGTCCCGGATTTTTATTTTTTTTTTCCGGGACAGACCATGAAAATCCGGGACAATCAGGAAAAACCGGGACAGGTGGCAACACTAGACAGAACATATCAAACTCCACCCAGAACGTAACCTGACATCAGGATCAAATCGGACAGCCTGGAGATATGAGGCTACCACACTACCTACTGTACCATTGAGTCCTAGCAGAAGTATTTACGCCTTCTCAGAACTAAGTAGAAGGAAATTACTTCATATCTAGTATCTACATTTCTAAACTTTATCAAGCTGCTGTCAGGAACATACAGCTGTGTCTCATCAGCATAAGCAGTGGAAACTAATAATGTGTTTATGAATAATTGTACCCAGGGGAAACACATAAGGAAAAAGCAATGGGACTAGATCTGAGCCTTGAGGAACATCAAACAGAAGGCACCATTAACATTGACAAACTGATAATGTTCAGTCAGATAACGCTCAAGCCAGGCCTCCACTCAGATGTGTCAGTTTACGAGAAAGTTTTCTAGATTTACATCATGCCTCTTTCATATTTTCTCATAAACTCCCATTTAATTCACTCTTTTTGGTTGCAGCTTGTTTACTGTTATGAACCTACACACTGCATGTCACTTTTATTACTAATGATCACTTTCTGAAACATTTTAAATACTTTTACAAATTGATTTAATGGGGTAGCTAGATGATGAAATTTTGGCTAATCCTGTGCTCAAACCATTGCTCAAATCACTGTGCATTGATGGCTCCTGGCAATTTCCTCATTTCTTTACTTACAGGATGGAATCAAACCATCTATTTGATCACAAATGAGATGTTTTCCTGTTAAAAAATGAAGATATAATTGCACCCATTGTAACAAGTCACTGTTTATAAATCACAGCAAGGGTCACAACTTGGAATGGACATCTAATATGACCCATAAAACAGTTTCATATGATTCCCAGGGTGGGGTGAGTGGGGGGGTGTACCACCATCCTTACTCCCATTGGAGGTTACCATGAGACAGTATCCTTTATGGGACCAATATGGCTTGCTTGTGTGTCAGAAAGCTTTTCTATTGTGAGTGTGAGACTGTCTGAGACAGAATTAACACACCATACACTGAATATCTTAACTAACAACTTCATCTGCACTTCATTCCATCAGCACTTCATCCTGTGTGTTTGTGTTCTCTCACTCAGGGATGCATGTAAAACCATCCTATAAATCCAGAAACTGGCCAATTACATCTTCTTCTTATTATTATTCTTCTGGACTTGAATGGGTGCCGAAGGCTGAAAAATGGCTTTGTGATCATAGTAAGTGTAAGGCAAGCTGTACAGATGAGATTATTATGTTTCTGTCTGCACCATTTACAACCATCCGGTCTAAAACTAATTTAATTTTCATTAAGAGCACGGTGATTAAGCTGAGTAAAGAGAGGGAATGAAAATGAGGAATATGCTAATTGCTGACTTTTAAGTCATTGTTTCTTTGCTAGCATGTTGAGTCCAGTGTAATGGAAAACATTAACTTTGAGAAGTATTCAAAAAGTACAGTAGGGTCAAAAAGTCCTCTACTAATCAGGCATCACAAAATACTTTCCTGAAACACAAACACCAAGCATATTTATTGAAGAAATGCTGAATCTACCCAAGTAATATGATTTAAACATACACTATATGGCCAGAAGTTTGTGAAAACCTGACCCTAGCACTCATATATGCTTCTTGAACATCCCTTTCTAGATTTATTCCCTCTTTGCTGTTATAATAAGCTCCACTCCTCTGGGAAGGCTTTCCAATAGATTTTGGAGGGTAATTTTGTGGATTTGTTCATTCACCTGCAAGAACGCTAGTGAGATCAGGCACTGATGTTGGGTGAGGAGCACTGGGGTGCAGTCAACATTCCAGGTCATCCCCAAGATTTTCAATGGGATGAGGTCAGGGCTCTGTTCAGAGCACCCAAGCTTTTCCACTGCAACCTTGGCAAACCATGTCTTCATGGAGCTCGCTGTGTGCACAGGGGCATGCATTGTGAAGCTGGAACAGGTTTGGGCCTCTTAGTTTCAGTGAAGGGAAATTGTAAAGCCATTCTATACAGTTATGTGCTTCCAACTTTGTAGAAAGAATTTGAGGAAGAACCACATACAGGTGTAATCGTCAGGGGTCCACATACTTTTGGCCATATAGTACTGTTTCAAAAAACAAGTAACTAGAAGGGCACTCAGTAGAGCACATACATCTACCAAGCCACATATTATCAACATCAACATCAAATCACTTGAACTTAGAATAATACTAAAGCTGTACACCAAGTTTCATCAAAATCCATTCACTACTTTTTGAATTACATTGGGAACAGACAAAAAATCCTGGATCCACATACATATCCAGATTTGCATCAAATTCAAATCAATTATTCCTTGGCCCATGGCTTATTTTTCCTCCAAATTTCATCAAAATCTGTTGCCTACTTTTTGAGTTACAGTGGGAAACGACAAACAAATGGAGGCGAAAACATAAACTCCTCCAACAAAGTTGGCAGACATAATAAAGGGAAAGGATGTGAAACCTCTGAGGCATGATTGTCTTGAGGCACAGACCTGGGGAAGTGAACAGAAACATTTCTACTTCCCCTGTCATTATACCTGTCATTCTTAGTGGAAATTTAAACCACCAACAGTCCAGCCAAACTGAACAATTAAGGAAGAACATTTAATCAAGGAGATGACCAAGAAACCAAAGACCATTGTGATTCACCTGCACAGAGTCTACCTAGAAATAAGAGAATTGGCTAGACGTACGACAATCTTTCTATCAACTAGGTTTCAGCAAAAGGCACATAACGACTTGTAGACATAACACCATGACATGGATTTCAGTACAGCCCAAGCATGGGTCCTATCATTCACAAAAATGGTTATTAAGCTAATATTTAGACCCTGCTCATGAGCAATTTGGTTTATGTAAATGAGGAAAAACTGTAATCAAAGTATGAAACCGCCAATGACTGCTGAGTGTTTAAAGATTTAAGCATATTTGAAAGTAGAATATGGTTCCAGTGAATTTGCTGAAAATTCCCATGAAGCTGACACAGAAATAACACTTTCCATGCCTGCCATCATGATTATCCCCTTTGCCACCACTGGATGACCTTGAAGAAAAACTGGCTCACTTGTATAAAAATTGATAAGCATCAGTTCAGCTGCACAGCCAGCAACCATCCAAAATTCAACCTGGAGCCAGAGTCAGGTACAGAGAGGAATGGAATGAAACCTTACTGCCTGTCAATCAAGGCAGGAAAGAAATAAAGGACTGGTAAAATATGCATGTTGTGCACTAAACATGCTCAGATTCCCTCAGATCTGTCCAAGGAAGTCAGATGAACTGTTTAATGATCATCACCACACATTTAGTGTCCACCGAGAGCCATACTGAAGATCACCACCTGCCACTGCTACGTCTCAAAAAACATTGTTCTCTTCACAATGCCCTGATTTAACTTCGAGACAGATGTACGATGTGTCTGGAACTTGAAAGTAAATTTGAATAGCCATTTTGATCATATGCATATGATGTGATGTTATCACGAGAGTTACAGTAAATCAATGCTTGCTAGCTTGCTTGGGAACTTTATACAGTGTAATCGAATACTGATATCAGTTACACAATATATTAGGCAAACATATCTTGCTAACAAAGATATCTACTGGTTATAATGACAAAATCTCATCTCATCTCATTATCTCTAGCTGCTTTATCCTTCTACAGGGAGCTGGAGCCTATCCCAGCTGACTACGGGCGAAAGGCGGGGTACACCCTGGACAAGTCGCCAGGTCATCACAGGGCTGACACATACGCTACGTTCACACTGCAAGGCTTAATGCTCAATTCCGATTTTTTTGTGAAATCCGATTTTTTTGTGAGGTCGTTCACATTAACAAATATATGCGACTTGTATGTGATCCTCAGTATGAACGAAAAGCGACCTAAAAGTGTTCCGCATGCGCATTGCAGGATACGACGACGTCACACGTAGTGAGCATGGCCAGTGTTTACGGAAGTAAAACCGCCCGGTTGCAGTATGACCCATCCAATCTAGCTTGAATAGCTGTATCCCCCCAAATGGAAATCAGCTCCCTAACCTCTGCGTCCTTCCATTGAGAAGATTCAGTACCTTCACAGCCCGAAGCGTCCCTCGCATTGATGTCATGCGCAGGGGCGCAGATACGTTTTTTGAACTGGGGGGGACAAAAAACTGGGGGGGACAAAGCTGCCAGCAAACCAACCCCAACCCCGATATGCCTGTCAAACTTGTTGTGGGTTACCATAGCAACCAAGCTCTAGCTCGCAACCTGTGCAGGCTGCGCAGCTCAACCAACCGAATATCAGTCTTTGTTTTATGTGAGTTGTTGCAACTATGTATGTACTGCCGTGCACCTCAATAAACCGAATGGTAATTAGTCTTTTGATTTTTCTGTGAGGTTTGCCTTATGCAAAGAAAGACAGCATAGACGTTTTTTCCTCCCTATAAGTGGGGGGGACCGAACGAGGTGAATTTAAATCTGGGTGGGACGAGTCCCCCCCTCTATCTGCGCCCGTGATTATGCGCCATGTTGTTGTAACTTTTTTTGAGAGACCCGCCGCCTACTTCAGCGCAGAATAGTGACGTTTGTGGCTTGTTGATGACGTGTAAGTCGGATGAATGCGACCTGGCGGTTCAGACTGAAGTCGCATATGAAAAGATCGGATAGGAATTGGAATTAGGACCACATATCCAAACGGCCTGGGTCAGATTTGAAAAAATAGGATCTGTGTCGTTCATATTGCCAATAAAAGATCGGATACAGGTCATATATGGGCGAAAAGATCGGATTTGAGTCACTTCAGCCTGCAGTGTGAACGTAGCCATAGACACCCATTCACATTCACAGTCAATTTAGAGTCACCAATTAGCCTAACCTGCATGTCTTTGGACTGTGGGGGAAACCGGAGCACCCGGAGGAAACCCACACGGACAGAACATGCAAACTCCGCACAGAAAGGCCCTCGCCGGCCACGGGGCTCGAACCCGGACCTTCTTGCTGTGAGGCGACAGTGCTAACCACTACACCACCGTGCCACCATAATGACAAAATAAAATGGCTAATATTACATAGCTAGTTATCCACTCTGATAAATGAAATAAAATAGTTGACCTAACATGTTTCTTTCTTCTTTGCTAACTCTAATTACCCAATATACAGGAATAGCTTTCCTCACAGCAGTTAGCAAATAGTGTAGTGCTAACAAACCTGGCTAGCATTAAGTAGATGCTCTTGGATAGCTAAATCTGATTTTTGCTAAGCTAGTTAGCTAACTGCCAAACGTTAGCATAGCGTGAAACTATTATGCTGTGAAGGAAATTGTATAATTTTTTTATTTAAATACATTCTGTGAGGTAAATAAGTGCTTAAAATGTTAATTTTGTCAAGTTTGTGATGAGCTAATCAAATTTAACACCTTTCTCTGAAGTAAATTTCAAAGAAAGGATTTGATAATCCTGTCATGGCCATAGCAAAAAATAAATAAATAATAATAACAATAAACACGCCAAATCAACCTTGTTGGTTTGAATTGCTACCACACACACACACATTGGCCACTTTATTAGGAACACTCATCCACCTGCTGTTTAATGCAGTTCTCTAATCAGCCGATCCCTTGACAGCAGCACAATGCATCAAATCATGCAGATACAAATCAAGAGCTTCAGTTAATGTTCACAATGTTCAAACATCAGAACGGGAAAAACTGAGATTTCAAAGTGTGACTTTCTTTCACTGTGGCATGGGTGTTGGTTTGAGCCAGATGGACTGGTTTGAGTGTTTCAGAAACTGCTGATCTCTTGGGGTTTTCACACACAACAGTCTCTGGAGTTTACGCAGAATGGTGCGAAAAACAAAAAAAAAAAACACTGAGTGAGCGACAGTTCTGTGGGTAGAAATGCCTTGCTGATGAGAGGCCAGAGGAAACTGGCCAGATTGGTTTGAGCTGTCAGGAAGGATATACTAATTCATATAATAGGGTGACCAGACATCCCTGTTTTCTAGGGACAGTCCCTGGAAATGCCCCCCTTTTAACTATGACCAACAGACCCCTTTAAAAAAAAAAAAAGACCGAAACATCTACTAAATTTCAGCAGACACCGCAAATATTGTTTTGTGGATCACTTTAAGACAGGCTCAGGCCGATAGCAGAGATGTATGAGAACACCTCTGGTGATCACCTTTCCAGTATTTTGACTGGTGGAGCTGAGGAACAACTTTTTAGCGGCGCATGACTGGTGCAGATTTAAGGGGGTCACCCGGCACACCTCTTGGTCCAAAAAAAAAAAAAAAATGGTTTTGGTACATGGCTATTGGGAATTGTGACTTTTCTGTATTGCAGATACTGAGGTATACAGTGGTGCTTGAAAGTTTGTGAACCCTTTAGAATTTTCTATATTTCTGCATAAATATGACCTACAACATCATCAGATTTTCACACAAGTCCTAAAAGTCGATAAAGAGAACCCAGTTAAACAAGTGAGATAAAAATATTATACTTGGTCATTTATTTATTGAGGAAAATGATCCAATATTACATATCTGTGAGTGGCAAAAGTATGTGAACCTCTAGGATTAGCAGTTAATTTGAAGGTGAAATTAGAGTCAGGTGTTTTCAATCAATGGGATGACAATCAGGTGTGAGTGGGCACCCTGTTTTATTTAAAGAACAGGGATCTATCAAAGTCTGATCTTCACAACACATGTTTGTGGAAGTGTATCATGGCACGAACAAAGGAGATTTCTGAGGACCTCAGAAAAAGCGTTGTTGATGCTCATCAGGCTGGAAAAGGTTACAAAACCATCTCTAAAGAGTTTGGACTCCACCAATCCACAGTCAGACAGATTGTGTACAAATGGAGGAAATTCAAGATCATTGTTCCCCTCCCCAGGAGTGGTCGACCAACAAAGATCACTCCAAGAGCAAGGCGTGTAATAGTCGGCGAGGTCACAAAGTACCCCAGGGTAACTTCTAAACAACTGAAGGCCTCTCTCACATTGGCTAATGTTAATGTTCATGAGTCCACCATCAGGAGAACACTGAACAACAATGGTGTGCATGGCAGGGTTGCAAGGAGAAAGCCACTGCTCTCCAAAAAGAACATTGCTGCTCGTCTGCAGTTTGCTAAAGATCACGTGGACAAGCCAGAAGCCTATTGGACAAATGTTTTGTGGATGGATGAGACCAAAATAGAACTTTTTGGTTTAAATGAGAAGCATTATGTTTGGAGAAAGGAAAACACTGCATTCCAGCATAAGAACCTTATCCCATCTGTGAAACATGGTGGTGGTAGTATCATGGTTTGGGCCTGTTTTGCTGCATCTGGGCCAGGACGGCTTGCCATCATTGATGGAACAATGAATTCTGAATTATACCCGCGAATTCTAAAGGAAAATGTCAGGACATCTGTCCATAAACTGAATCTCAAGAGAAGGTGGGTCATGCAGCATGACAACAACCCTAAGCACACAAGTCATTCTACCAAAGAATGGTTAAAGAAGAATAAAGTTAATGTTTTGGAATGGCCAAGTCAAAATCCTGACCTTAATCCAATGGAAATGTTGTGGAAGGACCTGAAGCGAGCAGTTCATGTGAGGAAACCCACCAACATCCCAGAGTTGAAGCTGTTCTGTACGGAGGAACGGGCTAAAATTCCTCCAAGCCAGTGTGCAGGACTGATCAACAGTTTCCGGAAACGTTTAGTTGCAGTTATTGCTGCACAAGGGGGTCACACCAGATACTGAAAGCAAAGGTTCACATACTTTTGCCACTCACAGATATGTAATATTGGATCATTTTCCTCAATAAATAAATGACCAAGTATAATATTTTTGTCTCATTTGTTTAACTGGGTTCTCTTTATCTACTTTTAGGACTTGTGTGAAAATCTGATGATGTTTTAGGTCATATTTATGCAGAAATATAGAAAATTCTAAAGGGTTCACAAACTTTCAAGCACCACTGTATGTCCACCATTTTTTAATAAGGTTTTAAAAAATAAAAAATAAATCATTAATGGGAATGAGCTGACGAGTTTATGGTATAATTTTTTATTTAACACTAGGTTCCTTGCTTAGGTTCTCACTGAGTACACTGTAAGCCGATTCTGCAACTGCATTAGGTTAACATTAAAGACAATGTGAAAATCTCTGGTATGGGTAAGTAGTTTAGATTTATAGACTCTTAAATTGTAGGCTAGCTGAAAAAAGATGTTTTAGAGCCATGAAAGTATATATTATATATATATATATATATATATATATATATATATATATATATATATATATATATATATACACACATATATGTGTGTATATGTGTTATTTACCAGCTGGGAGGTCCGTGTCATGAAATACCATGACCAAGGTCTTGAAAGTACTGGGCCGAGGTCAGTATTCAAGGCCGAGGTCACGGTATTTCACCACAAGGACCAACCTTAAGCTGGTAAATAATATTTTTTTTTAAAAAAGAAGGAATCCAAGGCACTCTTTGTATCCAACTTGGATTCCTTCTTTTTTCAAAGGTTTTTGTATTCCCTATACCAAAGAGCACCTTCAAGTTTTGAATTTTTATTTTTTATCTCTATTTTCATCAATTCCTGAGCACTTTGGATTTTTTCTCATCTTATGAAGATATTTATTTTTTTCTTTACCAAATTCTAACAGAAAACAAGAGCGCCCGGAAGGGAAAACTGAGCCGAGCCGCCATTTTGAATCCTCATTCATGGCTGTAATGCAAACGGCTTCCTCCTCGGTATACAAGTGCACTTCCATGGCAGGAAAAAAAATAAATTTGGCCACCTGTGTAGTCGCATATTTATACAAATAGGAGTCATTCAGGATTCAGCCATGTTTTTGCTCAGCGTTTGCAACAGTTAGAGGTTTTTAGCTTTCTCCTGAAATGTTTTCTAATATTTCTTCTTTCTCAGGGTAGTAAAACTCGCTTTCGCTGTGAAGACTGTCGTTATCGCTATCCATGATGTAAAATTAATGCTATTCTCCTGAGAAATGCTGGCAAAAATTTTTATGATTTTTGATAATCTTATAAATAAATCTTATAAAAAAGATAAATGTTGACAAAAATTGCTACTATGTTTGTTGTTGTTGTGAACGAGTGAGTTGCCAGAGGTCCGTAACTGGGGTCCGTACCGTAGGATACAGACTCGCTTGCCAGCCAAATAGAGCACGGGATTTGGACTGCGAAAAAAAAATAAATTAAATTAATGACCATATATGCCACGAGTAATGGACAATGTATTTAAAAATATACAAAACACACAACACAATTTAAATAAACAGTTTCCTTCAATCCAAACAATTTCAAGGTATGGTAACATATTATTATTATTATTATTGAGGATACAAATGAGTCCTGATCTCCCATAGCCTAAATTGTAGCCATAGCTGAATCGATGACCACGCCTAAATGAGTAGCCTTAATTAAAATGTGCAGTCTGCTACACATCACAACAAATTATACAAATTACTGACACTTTGGTAACATTACCGTAAACCTACAGCTTTACATAGCCGGCTACTCTGCGGGCTAACACACCAATTTGTGTGTAAGTTAGTTTATTCCGTTGAACTGTTATGATTTTCCCTCGGCTGGATTTCTGTTACAGCAACGCTACATCTAGCAACAACTTCAGCTGACTGACTGGCGCTGCACTGAGCTTTCTCCTGCTAGCATTGGCCACAGCAGGCTACGGTTTGTTCGGTCAACTGCTGCATCTCAATACAATGTGACCAGCAATGTTATGTCATATACAACATCGCAAAATGTAGTATACATATTTAAAGGCTAAATAACAGAGATGACAATCAATGTCACTTAGGCCTACAAGAAAAGACTGGTTTACCTGTCCAGGAGTGAATAAAGTGATCTGTCAAAGCTGAATGAATGGCTTTAGTTTAGGCAAAGATCCTAGCGCTCTGCTAAAAAAGTTGTTCCTCAGTTCCAGCAATCAAAATACTGGAAAGGCTATCGCCAGAGGTGTGCTGGAACATCTCTGCTATCGGCCTGAGCCAGTCATAAAGTGATCCACAAAACAGTACGCGAGGTGTCTGCTGAAATTTGGTAGACGTTTTGGTCTGGCTTTTTTTTTTTCTGGATCTGTCAGTCATTGTTAAAACTGGGGACATTTCCGGCAACAGGTCCAGCTGGGGACAGGCTACCAAAAACGGGGACTGTCCCTGGAATGGAAAACAGGGATGTCTGGTCACCGTATCTTAAAATCAAGAACAAGTTCCTATTAAAGTGGCCAGTGAGTGTATATATGACCAATCTTCAACACAGAACATGGATAAAGGAATAAAAATGAAAGCCTTGACCACTTTTAATGATTAGCAAATTATGAATATGCACATGGAAAAAAGAAAATAATTTTCCAGTTTTATTACTTGATAACACATACATCATGTTCCAAACTTCGCCTGAAGACCAAAAGAAGAGTTTGTATGCTAACTCATCACAATTTCATCAACCAGCTGATGGTAATATGCTACATCATTTACAAAAAAAAAAAAGATTTCCTGCTGGGTATGAAAAAAAAAATCATTGCTCAGGAGAAGCTTGAGGGCATGAATGCAATCCAGCTGGAAATCTCATTAGGTTTTGTGCACTCATTCACACCTGAGCAATGCGACGTTGCATACAGATGCGCTAATTAATTCTGTGCAGGATAATGAGAAGCTAAAAATACATGAAGCTCTAATAAAGAAAGATGTATAAAGTTTTGTTTGAGTGCAGCAGCTGGACAGAGAGGTGGTCTCATCATCCAGCATTAAATTCATTCATGCAAATTCTACGGATTAAAGATCTCAATCATCAGGATGGATTGCTCTCTTTTGAGAGCAAGTTGGGACATGGACACGGGCGCAGATAGAGGGGGGGTACGGGGGGGATTCGTCCCACCCAGATTTAAATTCACCTCGTTCGGTCCCCCCCACTTATAGGGAGGAAAAAACGTCTATGCTGTCTTTCTTTGCATAAGGCAAACCTCACGGAAAAATCAAAAGACTAATTACCATTCGGTTTATTGAGGTGCACAGCAGTGTATACATAGTTGCAACTGCGCAGACTGCACAGGTTGCGAGCTCGAGCTTGGTTGCTATGGTTACCCACAACAAGTTTGACAGGCATATTGGGGACAGCTCCTCCTAGTTCAGGACCCCAACACGGCATGACGAAGGGTGCCAAAAGGCAGAAAATGATTGCATCGTTTAAAAAAAAAAACGACCGTAAGTAAACTGTGCCTTACTTTATCATATCACCTTGCAATTTTTTGAGAGTCTGTTCAAAGTAATGTCGTAGTGAAAGTAAAATCGTATGGAGTAGAGATGCCTTTCTGGTAGCCTCCTTCTTTCAGTGGTAGCCTGTAGATACAGTGCTCAGAAGGCAGTTTTAATGTTTAACCTGGCGTTCCCTGCCATAATTTCAGCGAGCATATTGTTTCATAAGGAAACGTTGCGAAGAGTTGTTGACTGACTGCCGCTCACGCAACACACAGGCATAGTTAGAAAGTCAGGATGCACTGGTTTACACTTTACACACACACACGTAGCCCAGCCTCTCGCTATGTTTAACAGTTGGAACTTAGCAGTTTTAAAACTAGTTTTGCAGTTTTGCAATTTCTGTGCGTGATGATAATGTGTAAACTTTGGATTTCCATAGGCTATGTTAAAATGTTATCATTGTCCTGGCCTGCAGGTAGCTCCTGGTGATGGCAGTGAGGGAGGTGAAATAACATGTATACACACTACCGTTCAAAAGTTCGGGGTCACCCAGACAATTTAGTGTTTTCCATGAAAAGTCACACTTTTATTTACCACCATAAGTTGTAAAATGAATAGAAAATATAGTCGAGACATTTTTCTGGCCATTTTGAGCATTTAATCGACCCCACAAATGTGATGCTCCAGAAACTCAATCTGCTCAAAGGAAGGTCAGTTTTATAGCTTCTCTAAAGAGCTCAACTGTTTTCAGCTGTGCTAACATGATTGTACAAGGGTTTTCTAATCATCCATTAGCCTTCTGAGGCAATGAGCAAACACATTGTACCATTAGAACACTGGAGTGAGAGTTGCTGGAAATGGGCCTCTATACACCTATGGAGATATTGCACCAAAAACCAGACATTTGCAGCTAGAATAGTCATTTAGCACATTAGCAATGTATAGAGTGGATTTCTGATTAGTTTAAAGTGATCTTCATTGAAAAGAACAGTGCTTTTCTTTCAAAAATAAGGACATTTCAAAGTGACCCCAAACTTTTGAACGGTAGTGTGTGTGTGTGTGTATATTATATATCTCACACACACACATTTTATTTATATATTTATACATACACACATATATATATATATATATATATATATATATATATATATATATATATATATATATATATATATATATATATATATATATATACACAGTGGGGCAAAAAAGTATTTAGTCAGTCACCAATTGTGCAAGTTCTCCCACTTAAAAAGATGAGAGAGGCCTGTAATTTTCATCATAGGTATACCTCAACTATGAGAGACAAAATGAGAAAAAAAATCCAGAAAATCACATTGTCTGGTTTTTAAAGAATTTATTTGCAAATTATGGTGGAAAATAAGTATTTGGTCAATAACAAACGTTCATCTCAATACTTTGTTATTTACCCTTTGTTGGCAATGACAGAGGTCAAACATTTTCTGTAAGTCTTCACAAGGTTTTCACACACTGTTGCTGGTATTTTGGCCCATTCCTCCATGCAGATCTCCTCTAGAGCAGTGATGTTTTGGGGCTGTCGCTGGGCAACACGGACTTTCAACTCCCTCCAAAGATTTTCTACGGGGTTGAGATCTGGAGACTGGCTAGGCCACTCCAGGACCTTGAAATGCTTCTTATGAAGCCACTCCTTCGTTGCCCGGGCGGTGTGTTTGGGATCATTGTCATGCTGAAAGACCCAGCCACGTTTCATCTTCAATGCCCTTGCTGATGGAAGGAGGTTTTCACTCAAAATCTCACGATACATGGCCCCATTCATTCTTTCCTTTACACGGATCGGTCGTCCTGGTCCCTTTGCAGAAAAACAGCCCCAAAGCATGATGTTTCCACCCCCATGCTTCACAGTAGGTATGGTGTTCTTTGGATGCAACTCAGCATTCTTTCTCCTCCAAACACGACAAGTTGAGTTTTTACCAAAAAGTTCTATTTTGGTTTCATCTGACCATATGACATTCTCCCAATCCTCTTCTGGATCATCCAAATGCTCTCTAGCAAACTTCAGACGGGCCTGGACATGTACTGGCTTAAGCAGGGGGACACGTCTGGCACTGCAGGATTAAAGTCCCTGGCGGCGTAGTGTGTTACTGATGGTAGCCTTTGTTACTTTGGTCCCAGCTCTCTGCAGGTCATTCACTAGGTCCCCCTGTGTGGTTCTGGGATTTTTGCTCACCATTCTTGTGATCATTTTGACCCCACGGGGTGAGATCTTGTGTGGAGCCCCAGATCAAGGGAGATTATCAGTGGTCTTGTATGTCTTCTATTTTCTAATAATTGCTCCGACAGTTGATTTATTCACACCAAGCTGCTTACCTATTGCAGATTCAGTCTTCCCAGCCTGGTGCAGGTCTACAGTTTTGTTTCTGGTGTCCTTTGACAGCTCTTTGGTCTTGGCCATAGTGGAGTTTGGAGTGTGACTGTTTGAGGTTGTGGAAAGGTGTCTTTTATACTGATAACGAGTTCAAACAGGTGCCATTAATACAGGTAATGAGTGGAGGACAGAGGAGCCTCTTAAAGAAGTTACAGGTCTGTGAGAGCCAGAAATCTTGCTTGTTTGTAGGTGACCAAATACTTATTTTACCGAGGAATTTACCAATTAATTCATTAAAAATCCTACAATGTGATTTCCTGGATTCTTTCCCCCATTTTGTCTCTCATAGTTGAAGTGTACCTATGATGAAAATTACAGGCCTCTCTCATCTTTTTAAGTGGGAGAACTTGCACAATTGGTGGCTGACTAAATACTTTTTTGCCCCACTGTGTATGTATGTATGTATATATATATATATATATATATATATATATATATATATATATATATATATATATATACACAAAATGGAATCATTTGCTGACAGCTCAGTCCCCCCCAGTTCAAAAATCCTATCTGCGCCCCTGGACATGGATATATATTTGTAAGGAAGGTGGTGGTGGTGGGGTGACAGGAATACAGTTTACATGGAATTTATGGAAAGTTTTGTCTTGTTTTTCCATTAGCCTCATAGCTGCACTTTAAAACTAAAGGCAATGAAAATGTCTTTACTGATTCCCAGGCTGTCTTGCACTATCATACTTCCAACTCTGGAATAAAAAATAGACAAAAAAGGAGAGTAAAATGAATTCACATTGATCCATTATTCCATCATCCTTCAGTGGCTCCAGTGAACATCTCAACGCATTTCATATCTGAGCCATGTTTCTGTATCTACAGTAAACACAACAAAATCCAGCAAACCGTGCAAGATTAGAATAGATATGAAAGTGGACACAGAGCGACAAGGAATGAGATGTGGGAGGAGTGAAGAGTTTGTGTGGGAGAGAAAAAGTAAAAAGAAGGAGCTGAGGGACTTGAAAAGCCTCATAACAACTGTTCCACTCGACAGATTTCGTTCTTTGCAGTGAGTAAATCCTCGGTCATAATAATACATGGCAGTGTGGAGGATGAGTGTCTGAAGATGGAGTGATGACTCAGGAAGTCAGACGCTATAAGGAAAATGATTATCTATATAAATATATAAGGCTCGAGAAGAAAGGCGTGCTGTCAGAATATGTGACTGATTAAAGGGTTTAAAATCATTTCATTGTATTCATTTTCCGAGCTGGCAGCTTATTATCACATCAATCACTGCTAATTTTGTTTCATTCAACAATATGGCTTTCGCACTTACAAAATAGCACTTGATCCAGCACATCCTGTTCTGTTATTTTTCATGAGATATAAAATTGAGGTCATGAAATCATAATCTTTGCACAAATCGAAGTTTAATAATAAATGAATAAAAATAACACTGATGTTCTTGCTAAATCTATGTGATCTGCTATAAAGAAAAAAAATGAGCTCATGGTTTGAAGGATAAGCTGACCAAGCAATCATATGCTACTCTTACAGCTTTCTATAAGTTGAGTTAGAAGTTCTCAAGATGTCATGTTTGGACACATTAGGCAGCGGTTCTTACATAATGTCTTTCTCCCCCCCCCCAACTTTCCCTCTGTCTGTCCCTCTGAGTTACATGTCGATCCTGAGACACCAGTGGTGCTGACCTCTTCTGCTCCTCAGACCTGTCTGATCCATCCTGATGCCCTACTTCTGGCTAGAGTCTCATCACATCACCCCCGTGGAGGACGGCCCCATATGGACAGTCAAAAGTCACACTTGGAAGATGGCTCTGGACACTTACAGGAATATATTTATGCCTACAGTTAACTTGCTAACTTTAGGACTGCGGTTGTCATGAGTGGTTTTGCACTCAAGTTTCCATCAGTGAACAGTTTATAACTTCAACAAAACAGACTTCATGTTAAAACTATAATGAATTTCCTGGTTACACAGTTATACTTTGTGACTCTATAGGACACAGTTATAGAAGCGAGTTATTTATAATCATGCTATCTGTTATCACCCAGATGAGGATGGGTTCCCTTATGAGTCTGGTTCAAGGTTTCTTTCACATGTTGTCTCAGGGAGATTTTCCTTGCCACCATTGCCACAGGCTTGCTCATTGGGGATATATTAGCTTACGTTTAAAGTAGTGCTGTCAAGCGATTAAAATATTTAATCGCGATTAATGTTGCGACTGTCATAGTTAACTCGCGATTAATCGCAATTTAATCGCACATTTTTGTCACATGAAAAACCATTGTAATTCTCTTATCAGCATAAAAAAGTGAACGGGCTTGCTCACCGTTCGAACTACGGGGGTACACGGGGGATCCGAGATCCCCTGAAACAGACATGAGATCCCTTGAAAACATGATTTGGGAAATGTTGGGGGGTCTCTAAAATATTGGCAAAATGATGTTTATTGACATAGCAATCGTGTGTAATGGGAAGCATTTGCATATCCAAAGTGAGCGTGCGATGGAGAGCCGTGCTCTGAGACAAGCGCAAGCAACCCTCCTCCACCCCAAGGGAAAATAAGGGACCCCCCGAAAATATCGGCATAGTTCGAACACTGGTTGTACCAATGTTTTTTTTTTTTTATTGCAGAGCATAACACGTCTTGTCACAGCCACTGCAAAGTGGGGCTGGAGCCGCCGATGGGAAAACGAAAAACTTAAGCCGAGCACCATGGCGCTTCGGGGGAGGGCAGAGGACTCTGGCTGTGCGGGGCGTGGCATCATGTCACAGAGCGTTAATCTCGCGATAAAAAAATTATCGCCATTAAAATTGAGTCAAGTTAACGCGTTAATAACGCGACATTTTTGACAGCACTAGTTTAAAGCCTTTAATTTTCTGTAAAGCTGCTTTGCGACAATGTCTATTGTTAAAAACATCAAATTCTTACTTTGTTTATATTTACAAAATGCAATTAAGTTGGTCAATAAACTATTGAAAATGTTTTCTTTGTACTTTTGTCAGTTAAAGAAAGGTTCACGTGAATTAACAAATCACATGTTTGTTTTATGGTATTTTGGAAAGTATCCCAACTTTTCTGGAAATGGGGTTTGTACATTGCCAGTGCGAAGTCAGCGTTTTTAGAATCAAGGTCTCATGGTGAGCTTAAAGGACATGGGACATGAAACATAAATGCACGCTATATCAGTTTCTTTCCATTAAAAATATGAAATAATTGCATCAACAAATACAAAATTATCTATTAAATTCAGCAAAATCGTTATATTCGTGATGATTATATGGCATTTCTGCTCGAGCTCCAATATGCATATTTTACAACCGGAAGAGCCGCTGTCACGTGATCATACGTCACAAAAACTTTCGGGTACAGCACAAGCGGGTAGATGAATATGGATAAGTGTGAATCGTGATGATGACGAATGTGACAAAATAGTTTTTGTGTCTTGGATGACAAGAAAATTGTTTCGTTTTTAGAGTGTTTAACGTACATTGAACATCATGGTGTATTGCGACCTCCCAGTCAGTCAGACACGCTGTTACTCCTGTTAGCAATGTAGCTAGGCTCAGCATGGCCAATGGTATTTTTTGGGGCTGTAGTTAGATGCGACCAAACTCTTCCATGTTTTTCCTGTTTACATAGGTTTATATGACCAGTGACATGAAACAAAGTTCAGTTACACAAATTGAACATAGCTAGTGCTGAGGGAAGATTTGATTATTTTCAGAAGGGGTTTGATTGCTTGATAAAATATACAGATGTATATATTTTTTCTTGATTTGTGACTTTCAGATGAGTGTTGTAGTTATTAATAGTGCTGAAAATAATCACCATGGAAGCTGGACATCAAATTGAGTTCAATAAAAGTAAAATATAAGATGTTTCTCACATTAAAAAATGGATTTTAAATCTCAGTTTTAAATAGTGCATTATGGAAAAAGATGTATGACAGAATAAAAAGACTTTGGCAGCGAATGCTAGACTATTAGACTTTTCTGTACATCAAAACACCTCCAATTCCCAACCTCACGCTTTTAAGTACATCTCACATGCTGTCCCTCTCTAGTGAAAGATATAAATCTAAAAAAATCGATATTTACAAAGTTGATGTCAGAGAACGGAGTGTGAAGCAAAGGCGCAGCGGTCGCCACGGTGATGCTTAACTACATGTGTTTGCTGGATCGTAGCCGTGGGTGAAAGGTGATTTGGGAATGTCCAATGGCTCAATGGTCCACTCGCTTCTGTTTGAGAGTGAGAACAATCAATAACACAGCAGGACAAAGATAAAAGACAGAAGGACAAAGAGACAGAAAGAACAAGTCGAAAAAACAGCAGGATTCAGGGATACTGTGGTTACATTGCCACCTTCTGAAGGAACAGGAGCGACGAATGCAAAAACAACCCTTTTTATTTTAGTTTTAATTAGCAGTGAAATCAGATTTAAAAAAAAAAATAACATACAGTGTCTTGCAAAAGTATTCACCCCCCTTGGTGTTTGTCCTGTTTTGTCGGACTACAAGCTGAAATTAAAATGGATTTTTGGAGGGTTAGCACCATTTGATTTACACAACATGCCTACCGCTTTAAAGGTGCAAATTGCTGTTTTATTGTGACACAAACAATAATTAAGATGAAAAAACGGAAATCTGGAGTGTGCATAAGTATTCACCCCCTTTCGTATGAGACCCATAAATAAGACTTGGTCCAAACAATTCACTTCATAAGTCACATAATTAGTTGATTAAGATCCACCTGTGTGCAATCAAAGTGTCACATGATCTGTCACTTGATGTCTGTTTAAATCAACCTGTTCTGGAAGGACCCTGACTCTGCAACACTACTAAGCAAGCAACATGAAAACCAAGGAGCCTCCAAACAGGTCAGACAAAGTTGTGGAGAAGTATAGATCAGGGTTGGGTTATAAAAAAAAAAAATCCCAAACTTTGAATATCCCACAGAGCACCATTAAATCCATTAAAGCAAAATGGAAAGAATATGGCACCACTACAAACCTGACAAGAGAAGGCCCCGCCTACCAAAACTCACAGACCAGGCAAGGAGGGCATTAATCAGAGATGCAACAAAGATACCAAAGATAACACTGAAGGAGCTGCAAAGATCCACAGCGGAGATGGGAGTATCTGTCCATAGGACCACTTTAAACTGTACACTCCACAGAGTGGGGCTTCATGGAAGAGTGGCCAGAAAAAAAGCAATTGCTTCAAGAAAAACACAAGAAAACATGCTTAGAGTTTGCCCAACAGCAAGACTCCCAGAACATATGGAAGAAGATTCTCTGCTCAACTGAGACTAAAATTGAACTTTCTGTCCATCATGGGAAATGCCATGTGTGGCACAAACCCAACACCTGGAGAACACCATTCCTACAGTGAAGCATGGTGGTG
Source organism: Neoarius graeffei (assembly GCF_027579695.1). Taxonomy (NCBI): domain Eukaryota; kingdom Metazoa; phylum Chordata; class Actinopteri; order Siluriformes; family Ariidae; genus Neoarius; species Neoarius graeffei. Next base: position 65,395,952 of record NC_083584.1, read on the forward strand.
GCAGCATCATGCTGTGGGGATATTTTTAATCTGCAGAGACAGGAAAGCTGGTCAGGACTGAAGGAAAGCTGTATGGCACTAAATACAGGACAATTCTGGAGGAAAACCTGTTTGAGTCGGCCAGAGGTTTGAGACTGGGACCAAGGTTCACGTTCCAGCAGACCCTCAACAAACTGCTAAAGCTACACTGGAGTGGTTTAAAAGAAAACATTTAAATGTCTGGGAATGACCCAATCAAAGCCCAGACCTCAATCCAATTGAGAATCTGTGGCATAACTTGAAGATTGCTGTACACCAATGCAACCCATCTAACTTGAAGGAGTTGGAGCAGTTTTGCCTTGAGGAATGGGCAAAAATCCCAGTGGCTAGATGTGCTAAGCTAATAGAGACATACACCAAGAGACTTGCAGCTGTAATTGCAACAAAAGGTGGCTTTACAAAGTATTGACTTTGGTGGGTGAATACCTATGCACACTCCAGATTTCTGTTTTTTTTTTCATCTTAATTATTGTTTGTGTCACAATAAAAAAAAAAAAAAACAATGTGCACTTTTGAAGTGGTAGGCATGTTGTGTAAATCAAATGGTGCTAATCCTACAAAAATCCATCTTAATTCCAGCTTGTAATGCAACAAAACAGGACAAACACCAAGTGGGATGAATACTTTTGCAAGACGCTATAAATTTTGACACACAGTGTTGAGCTGTGATAGAAAAATAATCAACAACAGGATGGTGATGGTGACGAAGCAGAGTTGACCAAAGATATCAATTTTTATAATTGTTTTTTTAATTTATGAAATAAAATGACATACTGTATATTCTTATCCATTTGTAGTTACATTTAATGTGTGGAACATTACTTATATTAAAGGAGCTATAAAAAAGTTGTTCCCTCACCAGCTTCTCTTAATAAGACAGTAAATAACACACATACACACACAAAGCAGCTTGCCATATTCCCCACAGAAAGTTACACGATGTACGATGTCCCACCCCAGTGTTACCTCCGGTCCTCTTTGGCCACCACACTTAAACTTTTTATGGAACAAGCACAGAGCTTGAACAGAGCAACAGAAAATCAATGCGGAGAAGGAACTGCAGAATACCAATCAGTAAGGTTCCTGGACAGTTTCAACATTCAGGATTGAATCCATGCATCTTTACGTTTGATTACTTCGCTCTGTTTTATCTCCACCAAATGGTTCTCCACTTTTGCTTGACACTCTGTTTTTCTTCATTGCAACCTTTTTCTCCAACACTCCATCTCTGCAAGATCACACCATCACACCAGCTCATGTGGAATAATGATGTCTGATCATGACCTTTATTTGGTGTGAAATTTGATTATGTAGAGTGCTTTTACTTAAACGCTGAAGGTGTGAAATTGTAAGACAGATTCTTGTGTTTGGGAAATGTCAGCTCAGCTCATGCTAGAGAACTTAACAAAGCACTTATTGCATTTATTATATGCTGCAACCCCGTGATAACAAACTCTTATGACAAACCTACGCAGATAACAAAATAAGTTCATGTCCCCCGCCTTGAGTAACAATGAGTTGGAGTTAGTTGGAAAAAAAAAATGCCCTGAACCATGCCTTCCTCTTCCCTACAGAGACAAACAATATGTGATCAAGTCTGCAGTCAAGTTAACAATACGTGTTAACACCACAAAACAAAGGCTTAGCAAGCCTCGCTCAGGTGTCAATCACGGACAATTGTCACGAACGGCAGTCATTGAGTTCAAAAATACCTTAAAAAGACTATATTTTATGAGCTAAACACAGTTTTACTTGAGTCTTTACCCCGTAAGCATTGTTGTCATGGCTACTCATAAATGTAAAATACTCTCAATCGACCGTCTAAAGCGTGGTTCCATAACAGATGAAGAAATCATCGCCTTTGTTCGTGATCCTTTAACTCCGTCAATGAACTATGACAGTGACTCGGAAAGAGAAATTTGTGATAAGGAGGATGTGTCTTAAATTTCAGATGTCATTATCTCATCTCATTATCCGTAGCCGCTTTATCCTGTTCTACAGGGTCGCAGGCAAGCTGGAGCCTATCCCAGCGGACTACGGGTGAAAGGCGGGGTACACCCTGGACAAGTCGCCAGGTCATCACAGGGCTGACACATAGACACAGACAACCATTCACACTCACATTCACACCTACGCTCAATTTAGAGTCACCAGTTAACCTAACCTGCATGTCTTTGGACTGTGGGGGAAACCGGAGCACCCGGAGGAAACCCGCGCGGACACGGGGAGAACATGCAAACTCTGCACAGAAAGGCCCTCGCCAGCCACGGGGCTCGAACCCGGACCTTCTTGCTGTGAGGCAACAGCGCTAACCACTACACCACCGTGCCCAGATGTCATTATGGGACCTGAAATTGCTTTCTACTGATTAGAATCGTGAAATGAAAACGTGACATAAAAAAAAAAAAAGCAGTCCAGGATGATGGGACATTGTATCATACTTCTACTAACTGAAAGTTTATGATATTCATGTTGTTTTTATGACATTGAAAAGAGTGACTTATTTCCTTTCCTTTGTAAATATATACGTGAATTAATCATAAATATAAATTAAACACAGTTGGTCTCGTTTTACTAATTGTGAGTGTTTGGTGTGACAAGTGGCTTCATTTCAGTATGATAAACTTTTCAGCATAGCAAATTATTTGGACATCCCCCGAGGAGTTCGTCATGGTGGGGTTGCAGTGTACACTTGCCGACAAAGATCCCTGTTCTTGGCTGCAGGAGTGGAACCCAATGTGTTCTTCTGCTGTTGCATGCGGAGATGCTTTTCTGCTCACCACGGTTGTAAAGAGTGATTATATGAGTTACTTTATCCTTCCTGGCACGGGCGCAGATAGAGGGGGGGACGGGGGGGATTCGTCCCACCCAGATTTAAATTCACTTCGTTCGGTCCCCCCCACTTATAGGGAGGAAAAAACGTCTATGCTGTCTTTCTTTGCATAAGGCAAACCTCACGGAAAAATCAAAAGACTAATTACCATTTGGTTTATTGAGGTGCACAGCAGTGTATACATAGTTGCAACAACTCACATAAAACAAAACAAAGACTGATATTCGGTTGGTTGAGCTGCACAGGTTGCGAGCTCGAGCTTGGTTGCTATGGTAACCCACAACAAGTTTGACAGGCATATCGGGGTTGGGGTTGGTTTGCTGGCAGCTTTGTCCCCCCCAGTTTTTTGTCCCCCCAGTTCAAAAAATGTATCTGCGCCCCTGCTTCCTGGCAGCTCGAACCAATCTGGCTATTTTCCTCTGCCCTCCCAAAAGGGAACCCATCCTCACCTGGACAACAACAGACAACATGACTATAACATTAACAGTTTTAACTGACTTCATGTTAAAACTGTTAATGTTATACTCTTGCTGTCTGTTGTTGTCCAGGTGAGGATGGGTTCCCTTTTGAGTCTGGTTCCTCTTGAGGTTTCTTCCTCGTGTCATCTGGGGGAGTTTTTCCTTGCCACCATTGCCACGGGCTTGCTCATTGGGGATAGATGAGGGATAAAATTGTCTCATGTCTTGGGTCATTCAGATTCTGTAAAGCTGCTTTGGGACAATGTCTATTGTTAAAAGCGCTATGCAAACAAACTTGACTTGACTTGACTCTTATCAACAAGGTGTTTGTTTCCACCCACAGAACTGTCACTCATTCAGTGTTTTTTTTTTGTTTGTTTGTTTTTTGCACCATTATGTGTAAACTTTAGAGACTGTTGTGTGTGAAAACCCCAGGAAATCAGCAGTTTTTGAAATTCTTGGGTTTCATATGACGTCACATCTGCCTCATAAGTTATTCAAAACTTTAGCTGGTGGTCTGCCAAAGCTCAGTTGACAAAGCGTTTGTATGGAGAAGCGTTTTCATGCTCGCATGAAAAATGCCTTACGCTTGCGTTGTTTTAGGTTGTTCAAAATGATCAAACCATGAAACCGATAAAAGTTTCTTCAGGGTTCCCCGTAAACTAATAAAAAAGGGTGAATGAACACGGGATTTCACAAAAAGGCATTGAGAAAGGTGGCTTTTGAACGTCTCACTGAAATCGAAGGGAGCCTAGTCGAAGCATGCTCGAGTTTGCAGTGATCACTTGGTGAAAGGTTTGTATTTCCCTCTCAGCTGTCCTTAGCGTTTTCCAAGTCCTTTTCTTGCTGTGTGTCATTATTTTATGGTACTTTTTTAATCACAAAGTGCTAAAGTCCCCAGCTGTTTCTTTGTTCACTCCTCACTCAATGGCTGCCATACTGAAAACAACGCGTGTCTCACTTTCTTTAACAGGGTGTCCTAGCAGTCTTTTCAACAACAATGACTGGGCTCCAACACTGAAATTAGGTCATGATAAAGTCAAACAGCAGTCAGAGGAAGATAAAGAGCACAAAGTAAGAGCAAAATCTCATTATCTGTAGCCGCTTTATCCTGTTCTACAGGGTCGCAGGCAAGCTGGAGCCTATCCCAGCTGACTACGGGCGAAAGGCGGGGTACACCCTGGACAAGTCGCCAGGTCATCACAGGGCTGACACACAGACACAGACAACCATTCACACTCACATTCACACCTACGCTCAATTTAGAGTCACCAGTTAACCTAACCTGCATGTCTTTGGACTGTGGGGGAAACCGGAGCACCCGGAGGAAACCCACGCGGACACGGGGAGAACATGCAAACTCCACACAGAAAGGCCCTCGCCGGCCCCGGGGCTCGAACCCGGACCTTCTTGCTGTGAGGCGACAGCGCTAACCACTACACCACCGTGCTGCCCCAAGAGCAAAATCTTTGTTTTAAAATCTATGTTTCAAAAAAAAAAACTTACACGGGCAAAAACAAGACAGGATTCGTTCGGCAGCAACTTGATAGCGAGGTCCTTTACCCAGCCACATACAAAAAAGTTGTAAGCCTCCATACTCTTCCACGCTTTCATCTGTTTTGCGGTGTAGAAGGACGTCTGCAACACCAGATAGTTGGAGATGTCGGGGAACTTGACTGAAGGGTAGTTTTTGAGATCATATGACAAATCCTTCTTTCCCAGACTGTACGGGTCGATTCCATTGCACATAGCAATCTTCTGAATATATCTAAAGTGAGCAGTGGCTTCTAGATTACGAGTGTACTCTGATAAGTCATTGCGAGTTGTTTGCACTACGGCAGCCATTTTGGTTTGCTAATCCACCAGCTGTTTTACCGGAAGTGAAATCGCTAAGAAAAGTCACGTGACTGAAATCCAAGAATACTCAAAGCAGTCTATTTGGCTCAAACCAACACCCATGCCACAGTGAAAGAAAGTCACACTTTGAGATCACAATGTTTCCCATTCTGATGTTTGAAGTGAAGATGAACTGAAGCTCGTGATTTGTATTTGCATGATCTGATGCATTGTGCTGCTGCCAAGGGATTGGCTAATTAGAGAATTGCATCAAACAGACAGCAGGTGGATGGGTGTATTTTTGCTAGAGCATTTTGCTGAAGCTGTTTAACCTCAATGAATGATTCTTTTAAGCTTCCTGGGTGGAGGCCATGGATACGTGGAGTCTTTTCACATGAAAACATCTTAAGTCATTTCTATTAACATTATGATGAAGTGATTCAAGTGACTAAGACAAAAAACACCCACAGATTGTCATGTTACCAAGAAACCGTAAAGCCCTGTAAACTCCTCCATCCTGAAGATGTCAGAAAACTTAGTTACAACTTTACCTCTGACTGTTACAAAGCGCTGACACTGGAGACTCCTTCCGTAAATGTTCAATAAATAAACATCCCTGAACAGAAAACTTCATCACATCAACAATTTCAGATATTTACCGTATTTTTCGGACTATAAGTCGCACTTTTTTTCATGGTTCGGCTGGCCATGCAACTTATACTCCGGTGCGACGTATATATGTTTTTTTTTTTCACCGCGGAATAACTGGAGCTGATGCTGAGTCTGACGACAGCCACGCAGAAGAAGAGGAAACGGCGCTTCGTCTGCCGCTGGAGTTGGCAGAGTTGTTCAGAAGCGACACCGAGGATGAGGAATTCAATGGATTTGCTGATTTGGAGTGAAATCGTCAGCTTGATAAACTTGATTGACCTGTGTTTTATTATTAATGATAGGCCTATAGTTATTTAAATAAGTTATGTAGTGATTTTAGGCAGTGCTTAATTTGTGAAGTGGGAGGTCCCAGAACGCAGGAGGTAGGTGGGTCCGGCGACTCAAAAAAAAAAAAAAGGCGGGGGATGGTTTACTATAACTTTACGCACACGCGCTTATTGTGTGTGTAAAATAATATCAGACATTATGATCTTAGAAAACGCTTTAGTGACGAACAGTTACAGACAGTAATATGTCGTGATATTATATTATAAAATATTTATTTTTATTAGTCTATATATTAAATTATATATTACATTTATCTTCTAAAATAACAGACTGTACTCATCACAACCGGTTTATTTCACCATTGGAGATCAGATCACACAAGACATGAGTTAAATGACTCATTTTAAGGATTTAAGTAGGGGATTTAAAAGCGGTTGTTGTTGTTGTTTTTCACTAGACGGTTGTTTTTACTACCGTACCTGTCTTTGGAGATGATATACCTATAGCCTACTTGACCTCTGATTTGATGAAATAAAATTCGACAAAAATGAAGAATGACTCTCCTCGATGATGACTACAGCTTTAATAACACAGATGAAAGAGCCATGGGGCGATAATAAGCCCTACCGGTAAAAATATTCTAAAAGCAAACTGATTAATGCATCAGTAATAGGCGACTAATATTAGTTATAATAATAATATAGGCTATTAGTAATAACGATAGTGATAGTATTAAAGATAGTAGTAGATATTTAAAATAATCAGACTAGGCTACTTACAGGGCAAAGGGCGCGTTATCACTGCTCAGCTGTTCGGTTATTAAATAAACAATGCAGTCGCGCAGTAACCACGCGCCGCTTATCAGATACAATCACAGATTCTATGGATAGAATAACCCTTCAAAAAAGTGCGACTTGTAGACCGGTGCGACGTATATATGTTTTTTTCGTCTTCATAATGCATTTTTTGGCTGATGCGACTTAAACTCCGGAGCGACGTATAGTCCGGAAAATACGGTATATTTCATATCATCTGTTATACGTAAATATAAACATGTGATTTTGTTCTTTAGCACTATTGTCCGAGCTGCTGTTATGGAAAATTAATCAACACCTTCTGACCAGGGGCGGCACGGTGGTGTAGTGGTTAGCGCTATCGCCTCACAGCAAGAAGGTCCGGGTTCGAGCCCCGGGGCCGGCGAGGGCCTTTCCGTGCGGAGTTTCCATGTTCTCCCCGTGTCCGCGTGGGTTTCCTCCGGGTGCTCCGGTTTCCCCCACAGTCCAAAGACATGCAGGTTAGGTTAACTGGTGACTCTAAATTGACCGTAGGTGTGAATGTGAGTGTGAATGGTTGTCTGTGTGTCAGCCCTGTGATGACCTGGCGACTTGTCCAGGGTGTACCCCGCCTTTCGCCCGTAGTCAGCTGGGATAGGCTCCAGCTTGCCTGCGACCCTGTAGAGCAGGATAATGCGGCAAGAGATAATGAGATGAGAGACCTTCTAACCAATCAGCATCTGGAATTCAACAGAGCTGTGGTGTATTTCATTTGAAATTTCATCTCGTCTTCCAACCGAATGATACCAATTGATGCAAATATAAACCATATAATCATTAATTTATATGAAATGATCATTGGAATTTATTCATTGTCCATTCATGAATAATCAATTTATCAAATTATAAAATGGAATAAAAATACACTAACAGAGAAGAATATTCTCATATCACTTTCAAAATCCAGTGTATCCGTGTTATAGATTTAAGCATTTTTTCCCTTCCTTCCTTCCTTCCTTTCTTTCTTTCTTTAAATCCCAAAATGCCTTGTGGTGTTTTGGCTCCTCTCTTTGCCAATTAAGCAACCAAGACACTGGGTACAGCTTAAAATATCCTTGTTTGCTCCCAAAAGGCATTTCCCTACTCCTTGGCCACTGTCCCAAAAAAAAAAAAAAAGGTTTGATTTTGTATTTTAACTTCAAGCTATCAGGTGTCAGGGAGAGACAGAGAGAAAATGTCCAACACAATCTATTTACAGCCATGCCTGAGATCAGACGACACTGGCAGGCGGTCAGCAAGTGTCTGATTTGCCAAATCCGAGAGAAAAAAAAAAACAATAACGTGTTTCATGTCTAAAAGGCCATATCAGTAGAACTCAGTGAACTTTGCATCTCAAACTGGAATCCATTCAGAGAGCGTGGGGACAGAATACATCTCATAAATCCCTCTCCAGCACGATCCCCCCCCTTTTTACAAGCCAACTTTACATGATCATGACCCTGCAAGTGCAGACGTCTTCCTCCAGCAGCTCTTGCTTTTCCAGGACACAACTTTCTAACCTCTGAGCCATTAATAATATAGAATGAATAATAAAATAATAATTTAAAAAATTCTATAAATGTCAGCTGAATCACACTATTGCACTCAGGATGCAGGCAGTTCACGCATTCTTTAAGTAGAGCAGCAAGAGCAAACTGTGTTTGGTAAGAATTCATTTCAAAATCTCTATATCAAAAATAAATACATAAAACAAATTCAAATGCAAATAATGACAATATTTTGTTTCAGGTAAACAGCAGGAAAATGGTGGCTGCGATAGTGAGGTGAAAGAGAGTGCAGGCAGGGTGGAGCAGTTGGAGAAGGATTTCGGGAGTCATTTGTGATCGGAAAGTCCCAGCAAAAGTGAAAGGTAAGATGTATAAGGCAGTACTGAGACCAGCTGTGATGTATGGATTGGAGACCGTACCCTTAACAAAGAGACAGGAGGCAAAGTTGGAGGTGGCGGAGTTGAGGATGTTAAGGTTTGCGATGGGAGGTTGGACAGGATAAAGAACGAGCACATGTGGAGAGCTTGGGAATTAAGCTAAGAGAGATGAGACTGAGATGGTACAGGCACATCCTGAGAAGAGATGCAGAGCATGTGGGAAGGAGAATGTTGAGGATGGAGCTGCCGGGCAAACGAAAACGAGGAAAGCCAAAGAGGAGATATATGGATGTGGTGAGAGAGGACATGAAAGTGGCAGGTGTGGTAGAGAAGGATGCAGAAGACAGGGAGCAATGGAGACGAAAGATCCGCTGTGGCGACCCCTAATCGGGAGCAGCCAAAAGAAGAAGAAGAGTTTGGTGAGACTTGACATAAGCGGGATGTGACGGCGCTGATTTAGCATCAGAGAAAATACACAACTATGTCAGTATGATATCATAAGTAAAAAAATAACAGAATCAGAAATAAGACACTCGCTTTACTCGCAAGTCCAAAAACATCCATAACTAGGTTATTACAATGTAATAACATTGTCATAAGTGTTTATAAACGTTTTATACCGTTTTCAAGACTCAAAGATATATGGTCAAAGCACATGCACATTCACTGACCACTTTAATCAGAGCTTGCTCTTGAGTCTAAGATTCCTGTTCTTGGCTGCAGGCGTGGAACCCAATGTGTTCTGCTGTTGCATGCTGAGATGCTTTTCTGCTCACCATGTTTGTAAACAGTTGTTATGAGTTACTATATCCTTCCTGGCAAAAAAAGCTTGAACCAATCTGGCCATTTTCCTCTGACCTCTCTTATCAACAAGGCATTTTTTTTTCCACCCACAGAACTGTTTCTCACTCACTCAACATTTTTTGTTTTTCACACCATTCTGTGTAAACTCCAGAGACTGTTGTGTGTGAAAACCCCAGGAGATCAGCAGTTTCGGAAATACTCAAACCAGTCCATCTGGCTCAAACCAACACCCATGCCACAGTGAAAGAAAGTCACACTTTGAGATCACAATTTTTCCCATTCTGATGTTTGAATGTTAGTGAACATTAACTGAAGCTCTTGATTTGTATCTGCATGATTTGATGCATCGTGCTGCCCTCAAGGGATCGGCCGATTAGAGAACTGCATCAAACAGCAGGTGGATGTCGGGGTGTTCCTAATAAAGTGGCTGGTGAGTGTAACCTATTGCAAAGATGTAATAATATTGTTATAAATATGTGTCAATGTTTTATAAGCAGAATTATGAAACTATTTACTTATTGGTCAGAAAATCTATAGTTGTCTTATTCTATTACAATGTAATGACAGTAAAACTATTCAATATTTGAAGCACAATTATGAAACTAATTCCTTGTCAGAGAAAATGAGGAGGGCGGCACGGTGGTATAGTGGTTAGCGCTGTCGCCTCACAGCAAGAAGGTCCTGGGTTCGAGCCCCGTGGCCGGCGAGGGCCTTTCTGTGTGGAGTTTGCATGTTCTCCCCGTGTCCGCGTGGGTTTCCTCCGGGTGCTCCGGTTTCCCCCACAGTCCAAAGACATGCTGGTTAGGTTAACTGGTGACTCTAAATTGAGCGTAGGTGTGAATGTGAGTGTGAATGGTTGTCTGTATCTATGTGTCAGCCCTGTGATGACCTGGCGACTTGTCCGGGGTGTACCCCGCCTTTCGCCCGTAGTCAGCTGGGATAGGCTCCAGCTTGCCTGCGACCCTGTAGAACAGGATAAAGCGGCTAGAGATAATGAGATGAGATGAGAATGAGAAAATGAAGAGCAACTGCAGTTAAAAATTAAATGTATTCTTTACTGTATTGTATGTATTAATCAAATTAACACAATTCATTCATAATAAATATTTCTAAAACAAGATATAATTTGCAAGACATTAAGTATACACAATGTTTAAATTATATTTGAAATATCTCATTCTCATCTCATTATCTCTAGCCGCTTTATCCTTCTACAGGGTCGCAGGCAAGCTGGAGCCTATCCCAGCTGACTACGGGTGAAAGGCGGGGTACACCCTGGACAAGTCGCCAGGTCATCACAGGGCTGACACATAGACACAGACAACCATTCACACTCACATTCACACCTACGGTCAATTTAGAGTCACCAGTTAACCTAACCTGCATGTCTTTGGACTGTGGGGGAAACCGGAGCACCCGGAGGAAACCCACGCGGACACGGGGAGAACATGCAAACTCCGCACGGAAAGGCCCTCGCCGGCCACGGGGCTCGAACCCGGACCTTCTTACTGTGAGGCGACAGTGCTAATCACTACACCACCGTGCCGCCCTTATTTGAAATATTTAAAATGAAATGCTATACAAATTACTTATCAATATTACAGCAGCTATCATAAATCAATTAATGATTTCTACTCTACTATATTTTGTTCACACAATCTAATTTGTAATGATTACTTTTCTTCCCTATAAAATAAGAAACATATATAGAAAAAAAAATCCCTGTCTAAAATCTTGCCTAATGGTCATGTGGTTCACTGTGAGACATGCTAGCGTAGCTCTAATTGTTGTGCTAATTTGCTAGCCAGGGATCCCATCAACCTGATGATGAGCTAAAAAGATGGAGACAAATGGCCAAGCAGGATGCTAACGATGCCGGTCAGAGATAGCTTATTGACTTGAGACGTTTCCCCCAGGAGGAGTGTGTTCAGACATCAGGTCTCATGTGTCTCAGGCTGATAGATGGCTTGTAGGAGTCGGTTCGATAGTCAGGCAAGAGCGCTGCATAATTGCTTCGTTATGAATTGAGGGAAAAGAAACACATTAAAATGTACAAATCGTGACTAAGTTATTTATTCTGATGTTGCTAGCAATGAGTGGAAACTGGTACTGAGGACTATTTAGCATGATTTGCCAGTAAATTGTGTTTTGAATATTTTAAAGGTTATAAAAAAAAGATCAACTACAAAAAGCGGCAAGCAGCAATTTGTGGGGTCCAAGCACTCTTTGTAAATAGCACGACCAGGGACCAGTTCTTCTGGTGGCCAGTTCTTCCCATGGCCTTTTCTTCCAGTGGACAGTATTTCTAGTGGCCAGTTCTTCCAGTGGCCAGTACATCCACAGGCCAGTTCTTCAAATGGCTTGTAATTCCAGTGGACAGTTTTTTCCAGTGGCCAGACTTCACTAATTATTATTATGATATTGTTAGCTATGAGTGTAAGGCTACGTTTACATTAGACCGTATCTGTCTCGTTTTCTTTGCGGATGCACTGTCCGTTTACATTAAACCTCCTGGAAACACCGGGAAACGGGAATCCGCCAGCATCCACGTATTCAATCCAGATCGTGTCTGGTCCAGTGCTGTGTAAACATTCAGAATACGCGGATACGCTGTGCTGAGCTCTAGCTGGCGTCTCATTGGACAACGTCACTGTGACATCCACCTTCCTGATTCGCTGGCGTTGGTCATGTGACGCGACTGCTGAAAAACGGCGCGGACTTCCGCCTTGTATCACCTTTCACTAAAGAGTATAAAAGTATGAAAATACTGCAAATACTGATGCAAATACTGCCCATTGTGTAGTTATGATTGTCTTTAGGCTTGCCATCCTTCCACTTGCAAGTGGTAAGTGATATGCGCTGGGATCACACACACAGCGGCTCAGTCCCGAATCACTGCTCGTGCACTTGCGCGCTCTGTGAGCTGCGCAGGGCCGGAGTGCGCACCCTCCAGAGGGCACTCGCTGTTCAGGGCGGAGTGATTTGGAGCGCAGGATGCCTGCGGAGCCGAGCGTATCCGTGTATTGGTGTTGCTGTGTGCACGCAAATCGTTTTAAAAACGTTAATCTGATGATCCACTGATACGGTCTAATGCAAACATGGTGTAAATCAGTACTGAGGACCATTTAGCATGATTAGCTATTAAGTTGTGTTTTGAATGCTTTGAAGATAAAACTATAGCATCAAGGTTATTAAAAAAAGAACAAACAAAAGCACACAGCAAAATCCCCAGATTTTGCTGTGCAGCAAGCAGCAATTTGTGGGGTCCAAGCATGCTTTGCAAGTAGCACTTCCAGTGGCCAGTATTTCCAGTGGCCAGTATTTCCAGTGGCCAGTATTTCTAGTGGCCAATATTTCCAGTGGCCAGTTCTTCCAGTGGCGTTTTCCCAGTGGAGATTTTTTTTTTCCAGTGGCCAGACTTCACTATTTATTATTATGGCATTGTTAGTTATGAGTGTAAATCAGTACTGAGGACCATTTAGCATGATTAGCCATTAAGTCATGTTTTGAATCCTTTGAAGATGAAACTATAGCATAAAGGTTATTTTAAAAAAAAGAACAAATAATAGCAGCAAGCAGCAATTTGTGGGGTCCAAGCATGCTTTGCAAGTAGCACTTCCAGTGGCCAGTATTTCCAGTGGCCAATATTTCCAGTGGCCAGTTCTTTCAGTGGCCAGTTCTCCCAGTGGACAGTTTTTCCAGTGGCCAATATTTCTAGTGGCCAGTATTTCCAGTGGCCAGTATTTCCAGTCGCAGCATTTCCAGTGGCTAATATTTCCAGTGGACAGTTCTTGGTAAGTTACAAGAGGACTAAAGAGATGATAGATGAACACACTGTTTTGTGGTGGCAGCTCAGTGTAAACACTGTGGAATACCTGTTGAAAGCTCATTTGTTTTCACACTGGAACAAGCGTGTTTTCGAAAGCATTTGATTCGATAAGAATAAATATGTAAATTGGATGAATAATTCAATTTATACATGTCATCTACAGCACCAAGAAACATCCAAAAAATTAATTGCAAGGCGACTTTAAATATATTTTCTCCCGAATAAAACAAATGCAAATAATATTTAGTAACAACTAAAAGACAGCTCGCATGGTCTCCCTGGCACATTTCTCACCAGTAGAATTCAGGAATTCGGTGTCACAGTGAAAGAGGCATGAATCTTAACTTGAGCATGAAATCACTCTAGCGTGCAAAGTTAGAGCTTTGAAAAGGCCAACACAAGTGCTGAGTGCAAACTTGACCCTTGATCTTTAATACAAGAATGAAGATCAGAAGGGAAAGCAGCTGCTTGGTTTTTGCTAGATGTTTCCAAAAATACTTTAATGGCTAAAAATGAATGAAAAGAAAACCACAAAGAGAGTAGTAGAAAACACAAGACAAACTAGTACTTTTGCTTCTTACAATTTAAGAAAATGCCAACTAAAATGGATGAACTTCTCTCTCTCTCTCTCTCTCTCTCTCTCTCTCTCCCCCCCCCAAAAAAAAAATCTGTCCCTCTGAGTTACATGTCGGTCCTGGGATCGAGATGCTGACCTCTTCTGCTCCTCGGACCTGCCTGATCCATCCTGGTGTCCTGTGTCTGGTTGGAGTCTCATCGCATCGCTCCTGTGGAGGAGGACGGCCCCATGAGGACAGTTGAAAGTCGCACCTGGAGGACGCTCTGGACTCTTACAGTAATGCTTTTATGGCTGACGACTACAGTTGACTTGCTAACTTTAGGACTGCAGTTATCACGAACAGTTTTGCACTCAAGTTTCCATCAATGAAGAGTTAGTTTATAACATCAATGAAACTGACTTCATGTTAAAACTGTTAATATTATAGTCATGTTGTCCAAATGAGGATGGGTTCCTCTCGAGGTTTCTTCTTTATGTCGTCTGAGGGAGTTTTTCCTTGCCACCGTCGCCGCAGGCTTGCTCATTGGGGATAGATTAGGGATAAAATTAGCTCATGTTTTAAGTTGTTCAATTCTGTAATGGTGATGATACACGGGGCAACTTTTTGGGCAATGTTGCCGAGCAATGTTGCTGGGCAATTGCGTTTTGACTTTTTTCTACTGAGATTGGGCAACATTGTTTCTTTCTGAATGGTTTTGATAATCTCTGGCAACTTTTTGAGATAAGCCAATCAGAACGCGAGTATCGAGTCATGTGACCTCCGGTGAGGTTCGGATCAGAAATTTCAAACAAATATGGCGGCCGCTCAGTGTCAGTGGAGTGAAGAGATGGAGAGACTCCTCATCTGTTTTTACGCCGGTAAGTTATTTTAATATTCTATATGGAGGAATTTACCTCACCAAAGCTCTAAAAAACAACAGACAGCTTGATTAAATGGTCACAGCAAAAATTAAGACATCGATTTTTTTTTTTTTTTAGCTAACTGTAAACTGTTGTTGCCCATTGTTAGTTGCCCTGAAAAGTTGCCCTGTGTCTCACCTAGTTGCCCGTTGCCAGCAACATTGCTCGGCAACATTGCCCAAAAAGTTGCCCTGTGTATCATCACCTTAAAGCTGCTTTGCGACAATGTTTATTGTTAAAAGCGCTATACAAATAAACTTGACTTGAAAAATTTTCATGTGAGCAGAACGTTTTCTTAATGCTAAAGGTTTTCTCTGAGTTTTATAGTTTAGCTGTCGGAACACATTAGCAAAGCTAATGTTTTCGTAATAGCAACATATTGTGCTTTGACAGGGCGGCACGGTGGTGTAGTGGTTAGCGCTGTCGCCTCACAGCAAGAAGGTCCTGGGTTCAAGCCCCGGGGCTGGCGAGGGCCTTTCTGTGTGGAGTTTGCATGTTCTCCCCGTGTCCGCGTGGGTTTCCTCCGGGTGCTCCGGTTTCCCCCACAGTCCAAAGACATGCAGGTTAGGTTAACTGGTGACTCTAAATTGACCGTAGGTGTGAATGTGAGTGTGAATGGTTGTCTGTGTCTATGTGTCAGCCCTGTGATGACCTGGCGACTTGTCCAGGGTGTACCCCGCCTTTCGCCCGTAGTCAGCTGGGATAGGCTCCAGCTTGTCTGCGACCCTGTAGAAGGATAAAGCGGCTAGAGATAATGAGATGAGATGAGATGTGCTTTGACACTGATTAGTCCATTGGGCGAGCCTGAATCAGAGCAAAGTTCATCCTTATGGCTAGCTAGCTAGCTTTGCTACTCTGCTAACGATTAGATATTATTTTCTTTCTGTAACTTTAGCAATTTCTGACTAATGTGCTCAATGAAACTTTAATGCATGAAAATGAGCAGAAGGAAATTATTTGTTTGAGACGAGCGAGCGGGCTAGCTCCAATTAATACTGCACAGTGCTTTTTCAAGAACATCAGACATCTTATCAGTGTTTCAAAGATAATTGTACACTTTGTACAAGTGTGTCTTCCTCATGTTCTCACATTAAGACAGTTGGACATGACCACGCATGCACACACACACACACACACACACACACACACACCAAAGACCTTCTCATTTTTGCACAGAGTGAGCAGCTGAATTTTACACTGTGAATGAGCACAGACTGCTCTGTCACAAAGGCTGTTCTTCTGTGACACTTGCAACGTGCCATCTCACACACTTGTGCACACGCACATTCACAACCTCATTCCATAAAGGCAAATCAGATGCTATCTTAACCAGCACAACTATGCAGTAATTAAGTCTCGCTTGAGCATATGGCAGCAAAGGTTCAGTTGCTACGCAAGAAACGCACGCTGGAAGAATTTGTCTGTCAGTTAAGGGCCATTTTTATGCTCACATTTCAATGGTTTTTGGGTGGTTTTGCTGAGTGTGGACAGCAAATTTAGTTAAATTTAACCAGCTAATCATAAACCTGACCATGCAAATTTCACTTATGGAGGACTTTCACGTAACGTCATCACAACTACGGATTTGTTTACGCGGCCATGTTGCCAGGTGAGCTCTGTTTTTGACAACGATTGGCACAAGTGTATGCAAGTGATTGTAAGCCCAATTCAGTACATCTACAGATACATTTTTTGAAGTTACATCTCAAAGAACAATGGCAGAGACCTGTAGTGCTTTTGGATGTAATAATGCAAGTGGGGATAAGCCTGGTTTAACTTTTCACCGCTTCTCGGTGAACCCAGAAAGATGAGAAAAATGGTGAGCTGCAGTTAAACAGGAAGACTGGATGCCAACAAAACATTCCTATGTGTGTGGAGAACATTTTATATCAGGTTAATGTGAAAGCTCTGTGCAACATTAAAATATAGATCTGGATGTGGGCTTTGAATGCGATATATTTTATTAGATAATGCTTGGCTCATTAGATAATGCCTAATGCTTGGCTCAACTCGCAGCATGTTTGGTATGTACTGATAATGTAGATGAGGCTAAACACTATAAAATATGCTAGATCTAGGCCCTGGTTTGTTTATTACTGTTAGAAGTCCCCATTTGAGCTTCCCTTTGTCATAATAAGGTATTTTTCTTTATCAGGAATTTCCCATAACATTCTGGAATGAAAGCTGCCTTGAAATATTGGTAGGCATCTGTACTTTTGTAAGCCTTTAGCATCTCTGGTGTACTGTATTTAGAAGTCCCAAATACTAAATAGCTCAGGATTTCGTAATATCCCAACTCCAGCAGCTGGTTTTCCAAACACTTTTCAAGTGGAATAAATACATTTGTGAGTAAATTAAGAAGAAGAAGCCTTTATTTTTGTACACTCAAGCACAGCGAAATTCCTCCTCTGCATTTAAACCATCTGAGCCAATGAACAGAGAGAGAGAGAGAGAGAGAGAGAGAGAGAGAGAGAAATGCAGTGGGCAGAATAAATAAATACATTTATGGGTAAATTATATGGATCTGTGATGCCTGCATGTTTCAGCTTTTGGATGTAATGTGATCTGCTGGTATAGAATATTTTTTTTAATAATTTCAGAGAGATTGCTCTAACTGCAGTCATCTAGATTTTCATTATTGGCTGTCACAGCTGTTTCTTTGTTTGCCCAGCAATATGGCAGATGCTGCATGTAAACACAAACCTGTGACATCAGTGAAAGACCTCTGTCGATAGGGACGAGTTACCAACTGGGGCTATTGAGCATGTGACCCTGTGCCCTCACCACTAGGGGGCAGTCAACCAGCATAGATTTTAAACTGAATGATAGAATGACTGGCTATTATGCTCAGTCACACAATCTGGAATTTGTAGCCAATGAGCTATCAGTTACGATGTAGATTCTAATTATTGCTGGTTTAGCAGATGGTTAAAAAAAAATACAGCACCACTGAGTGGATAAACATTCACAAACATTAGTCACAGCCAATTTTTCGCAGTTGCTAAAAAAATGCTCAGTTACAGACTTCAAAGTACAAATATGTATATTGTTCTCTCCAGAGACCTTAATAGGTCAGATTAAAAATATACCCCTCCCCCCAGCCAATACGCAATCTTTACTAATCTGTTCCTGCTGCTAAGGTGCAACGTGTTGCTCAGTATAAATGAATAAACTTAACAATACAATAAAATTGTTTACTTAATGTTATGAACCAAAACCAACCTTGGATACTGGGTTTAATTATTACACGTAGAAACGCACGAGGTACAAATAAGAACCTGATGTTAGCTTGCTAGCAAAATCACACCATTGCCTGATTGTTGCTCCACCCATTGCTTATCCAATTCACCTTTGATTTGTTGTTCATGAGTCGTTTGTTAGCCACTATAGCTAATTAAAATGTTTCAGTGTGAATAAAGCTGCCGTGTTCCAAAGGTCTGCTTATACCCTAGACAAAAACTTAAGAGAAAATGTGATGCACCCTGAGACCATCCAAATTCAAGGGGGAAAAAAAAAGAGCTTTGATCGTGAGCACTTTGAAAAAGTTCAGTCGGCCTTTGGCTTTGGCAGGAGATGAAAAACTCAGCCTGAGTTTCTCTGCAGCTTTCTCACCCGCCTTCTTTCATATTACGGGACAAAAGAGTAAAAGAAGAAAAAGAGTCAAGGAAAAAAAAACACACACATAGCAGAAACTATGGAAATTACTCACTTGCATCAAGACCCCGAGAGCGAGTTGCTATCTCACTTTCAAAAGTCGATCTCAGATCCGAAGGCATAAGCCCAAAACCCGAAAGCCTTTGTAGTTTCAGGGGGATTATGAATAAGCTTGTGCCTAACTCTTCTGTTGATGCGAACTTTAATACAGTCAAGAATGGATGGAACAAGGTGTCGTGTCCAACATGGCGCTGAATCTTATACGACTAAAATATACACATTGTAGTTTTTAGTGAAGTTACGGTACTCAGCTAACATACAGTAGCTAATCCAGGACTGTGAGGCCATATTTATTTGAGTAATATTTCTTTAGAAATGAACAGAATCAGTCTCAGAAGCATCTTGAGCAACTCAGCAGAGAGGTGGAGGTGAAAAACATGAGTCTATTTTTTGGTTCCGCCCACAATTTTAGTGTGACATAAAAGCATAACATGGGGGGAGGGGATCGATACACTTTTAAAATTTAGGATTCTTTCAAATAAGATTGTCTTTGAAGTGATTTCTGCAGATGAATCTTGAACAATCTGACCAAGAATGTGAGTAAAGGTAAAAAAAAGAAAGAATAGCTAGAAAGGCACTCAGGAGAGTGCATACCTCTGCCAAGTCACATGTTATGAACATCAAAATCAAATCACTTGAACCTAGTATAATACTAAAGCTATACACCAAATTTCATCCAAATCTGTTCACTACTTTTTGAGTTACATTGGGAACAGGCAAAAAAAAAAACATGGCTCAGTAGACATATCTGGATTTGTGTCAAAAGATAATCAATTGTTCTTTGGCCCATGGCTCATGTTTCCTCCAAATTTCATCAAAATTTGTTCACTGCTTTTTGAGTTACATTGAGAACAGCAAAGAAACAAACACAAGGAGGCAAAAATAAAATCCTCCTCCAACAAAATCAACGACAAAAGAAATGGCTGAACTGCCAAAAAACATGCCATTACAGAAATACATTCCCACTTTATTCCTTCTTGTTTCTGGAACATAACGTCGCTGATTTGACTTCTGCCCCACACTGGGTGTCATCTCAAGATACTATAACCCCAATTCCAAAAAAGTCAGGATGCTGTGTAAACTGTAAATAAAAACAGAATGCGATAATTGGCAAATTATGGAAACCCTATATTTCATTGAAAATAGTACAAAAACAACATCAAATGTTGAAACTGAGAAATTTGATTATTTTTCTGAAAAATATATGCTCATTTTGAATTTGATGTCACCAACACATTTCAAAAAAGGTGGAACAGGGGCATGTTTACCACTGTGTTGCATCACCTCTGCTTTTAACAACACTCTGTAAACATTTGACCGGCTAGTGGCCTAGTGGTAGCATGTCCGCCTCTCGATCGTGAGTTCTATTCATGGTCGGGTCATACCAAAGACCATCATAAAAATGGTACCTACTACCATCTGGCAAGGCACGCTGCAATACAGATGCGAGTGGGGAGTTAAACTCTTGTGGTTACCAGAGGACTAGCCCCCCACTGTAACCCTAGCTATGGAATAGGCGAGAGGCCGAGGGAAATGGAGATCGGCGCCGCCCGATGCGCCACACGGCGCGGGAAGGACTTTAACTAACTTAACTGTAAACATTTGGAAACTGAAGAGACCAACTGCTGTAGTTTTGAAAGAGGAATGTTGTCCCATTCTTGCCTGATATACAATTTCAGTTGCTCAACAGTCAAGCCGGTCGAGCAGTGCGCGGTGCACCTACTTCCATTACTGACTGGCAAGGCATGGCTCGCCGCGCAGCAGCTCCCTACCGACAGCCAGCTTGTATACATGGACCTGAAGCAAGCCATCCTGCAGCGTGTTGGGTGCTCCCCAGAACAACATTGTCAGCATTCCTGAACACTGACATTGGAGGAGGTCGGCTGTCCATTTGCATTTGGCCAACAGCTCCAGGACGCCTGCTGGTGGTGGCTGAGGGCAGACGACCGCGATGCTGAGGGGATCATTGATCTGGTGACACTGGAGCAGTTCATTGTGAGTTTTGCAGAAGGAATGGTGGAGTGGGTCCAGTGTCATTGCCCGGTGTTGCTGGATCAAGCCATCAAGTTGGTGGAGGACCATCTAGCAGCGGTTCCAGTGGCAGGCAGATGTGTAGCCTCTTCTCTTTTTCTATCTCCTTCTCCCCCCCTCCTCTTCCCATCCCTGCCCCATTCCCCACCACAGAGACAGGGGCCGGCTCCCCCACAGCCAGCCCACCACACCTGCGGTGTCCTCCTGTCTTCCCCTTCCATGTCTGTGTCTTCTCCCCCCCAGGTGAGTGATCATAAGTCTGGGCTGGTATGCTGGCATTGTGGGGAGTCCAGGCATCTCCAGGGTCAGTGTCCCGCAATGGAGGTGGGAGCCCTGGTCTGGATGCCCAACATGCCAGAGACCGGCCCTGATCAGGCCAGAGTGTATCATATACCAGTGAGTGTCCAAGGGGATATGTATCATGCGTTAGTGGATTCCAGCTGTAATCAGTCCTCAATCCACCAAAGCGTGGGGTAAGGTGAGGCATTGGGGAGAGCACAAGTGGTGAAGGTTTTGTGTGTGAACAGGGATGTTCACAATTATCCCTTAGTGTCTGTCCACATCCTATTTCAGGGACAAAAATATAGTTTAAAGGCAGCAGTTAATCCATGTCTTACCCACCTGCTGATTTTGGGGATTGATTGGCCGGGGTTCAGAGGATTAATGGAGCATATAGTAGGGGGAAATCCTGGTGTGGCACTGACTGGGGAAGCTGTCACAAAGCCATCTACCTCAGCACCACGTCAGGGCGATGCAAGGAGTGAGAAGCAGCTCGCCCATCCTCCCTCTCTCAGGGATTCCCTCAAGGATTTCCCATTAGAGCAACCATGAGATGAGAGTCTGTGTCATGCATTTGACCAAGTGAAAGTCATCAATGGTTAAACTCTCCAGCCAAATGCGGCACCCGCCATCCCAAATTTCACTATTATTAAGAATAGATTGTATCGAGTGATGCAGGACACTCAAACCAGTGAACAGTTAATACAACTGTTAATCCCTAAGAACCATAGGGAACTCATGTTCCATGCAGCTCACTTTAATCCCATGGCCGGACACTTGGGGCAGAATAAAACACTAGCCTGAATAATGGCTCGGTTCTATTGGCCAGGGATTCGTGGGGACATTCATCAGTGGTGTGCGGCGTGCAGCGAATGCCAATTAGTAAATACTGTGCCCATTCCAAAAGCACCTTTGTGCTCGCTCCCCCTAATCAAGACTCCCTTTGAGAGAACTGGTATAGGCAGAGGTGGAAAAACCCGGGTGCAGAAAATAAAAACCCTGCCACATTTTTGCTCCAGCCAATTCAATGAACCAGCTGATCCTAATTACCACATCCCCTAAGCCAGGTTGATGAGCTAATTGGTGAAATCACCTGTGTTGAGAGCACAGGCAGAAGGAAAACCTAAGCAGGACTTTTACTTTGTCAATCCAGTTTTTCCACCTCTGGGTATAGGTCTTGTCAGGCCATTAGATCGGTCAGCACAAGGATATCACTTTATTTTAGTTCTGGTGGACTATGCAACACGATATCTGGAAGCTGTGCCTGTCTGCAAGCAGTATTGCGGAAGCGCTCTTCCATGTTATCTCCTGGATTGGGATTCTGAAAGAAATCCTGATGGACCAAGGCACTTCATTTATGTCACGCACACTGTGTGAATTGTATGAGTTGTTGGGGATTAAATCTATCCGCACCACCATCTATCACCCACAAACAGATGGTTTAGTAGAGTGCTTTAATCAGACACTGAAAAATTTAATTCGGAAATTTGTAAGTGAAGATGCATGAAATTTGGATTGGAATTGCTTGAGCCCCTGTTATTCATAGTACAAAAGGTCCCATAAGACTCCATGGGATTTTCCCCATTTGAATTATTATATGGGCGAAAGCCATGCAGCATTTTAGATGTGCTGCAGGAAAACTGGGAGGAGGGACCTTCGACGAGTAAAAATGAAATTCAATATGTTCTTGACCTGTATGCAAAGCTCCACACCCTCACGCACTTAACCCAGGAGAATTTACGGCAGGCACAAGAACTTCAAGCCCGGCTGTACAACAGGGAGATGCTCATTAGGGAGTTCACTCCGGGAGACAAAGTACTCATGTTATTGCCCATGTTGAGCTCCAAATTAATCACCAAGTGGCAAGGGCCCTTTGAGGTCACACTGCAAATCAGGGATGTCAACTATGAAGTGAGGCAAACGGATAAGAGTCGGGCTCTGCAATTATACCACCTCAACTTATTAAAACAATGGAATGAGTGGATCCCTGTGGCATTGGCGTTGGTAGTTCCAGAGAGGGCGGAGCTGGGGCTGGAGCTAAAAATGACAAAAACAACAACTCAAACTACTCCGGTCCCTTGTGGAGACCACCTCTCACCGGCCCAGCTCACAGAGGTTGCCAAGTTGCAAGAATAATTTTCTGATGTGTTCTTGCCCCTTCCTGGCCACACCCACCACATAGAACACCACACTGAAACACCCCCGGGAGTGGTGGTGCATAGCCGCCCTTACCGCTTACCCAAACACACAAAAAAAGGTGGTTCGGGATGAACTCAAGGCTATGTTCGACATGGGCATAATCAAGGAGTCACACAGTGGCTGGAGCAGTCCAGTGGTCCTGGTACCCAAGACCGATGGGTCAGTCTGGTTTTGTGTGGACTACAGGAAAGTCAACGCGGTGTCTAAATTCGATGCATACCCAAAGCCTTGCATTGATGAGTTGTTCAATCGGTTAGGTGCTGCTTGCTTTTATTCAACACTGGACTTAATGAAGGGATATTGGCAGATCCCCTTGACTTCTCTAACCCAAGAGAAAAGGACCTTTTCCACACTGTTTGGATTACACCAGTTTGTCATACTTCCTTTTGGGTTATTTGGGGCTTCTGCTACATTCCAGCGACTCATGGACAAGATCCTCCATCCCCACACTGCCTATGTGGCAGCATACCTCAATGACATTATTGTGTATAGCAATGATTGGCTGCAGGACCTTGAACACCTTAGGGCCATCCTAGAGTCGCTGAGGCATGCGGGTCTCACAGCTGACCCGAAAAAGTGTGCAATTGGGTGGGTGGAAGTATGGGATCTGGATTTCCACTTGGGTCATGGGCAGGTGTGTCCCCAAATTGATAAGACTGCAGCGATTGCGGCCTGCCCGAGGCCCAAGACCAAAAAGGAGGTGAGACAGTTTCTGCGGCTGGCTGGCTGCTATCATAGGTTCATACCTAATTATTCGGATGTCACCAGCCTGCTGACTGATCTCACTAAAAAGGGAGCTCCAGATCCGGTCCAGTGGATGGAGCAATGCCAACAGGCTTTCACCAAGGTAAAAGCTGCAATGTGTGGAGGGCCACTTTTACACTCCCCTGACTTCTCTCTCCCCTTTATTCTGCAGACAGATGCATTGGACAGAGGGCTGGGGGCCATTTTGTACCAGGAGGTGGAGGGCAAGGAATGCCCTATGCTGTACATCAGCCGCAAGCTCTCGATGCATGAAAGTAAGTACAGCACCATTGAAAAGGAGTGCCTGGCCATCAAATGGGTGGTCCTCACCCTCTGATACTGCCTGCTGGGGTGCCCTTTCACCCTCTGTTCGGACCACGCGCCCCTCCAGTGACTCCACCGCATGAAGGATGCCAATGAACGGATCACCCGTTGGTATCTCACCCTCCAGCCATTTAAATTCGAAGTGATCCACAGGCCAGGGGTGCAAATGGTAGTGGTGGACTTCCTGTCCCATCAGGGGAGGCAGTCGGCTGCAGGCCGGATGGATCCCCGGCCTGAGTCGGGCAGTGGGGGTATGTGGCAGCAAGGGTGTGGCCAAGCGTTGGTTTGTGAATGGAAGGTGGGGTCAAGGAAGGTGAGTGGCAAAGTCAATGCACCTGTTGCCAATTAATGTTGTGTGTGTGTTTTTGCAGTGATGACAGAGGGTAGAAAAGGAGGGAGAGAAAGCGCAGAGAAGAGAGTTCTCTCATCCAGAACAAATCTGTGTGCATGTGTGAGCGTGCGAGTGAAGCTGAAAAGCACCAATCTTGAAAATAAAGTGTGTGAACATCTCCTGCCTGGCGTGCTTCAGTACTCTGCCCATATCAGGGCTTATTACATCTTTGTACTATTTTCAATGAAATATAGGGTTTCCATGATTTGCAAATTATTGCATTCTGTTTTTATTTACAGTTTACACAGCATCCCCACTTTTTTGGAATTGGGGTTGGATATAACTTCTCATTTGTAGCTTTAATCCAAGTGGATTAGGATTGCAAGTCATTCTATGGGTGTACGGTACTAATGGGACATTGGACAGAGAGTGATTGCGTCGTGAATCATCAGCTATTCGAGCCATCTGTTCTTTAATCGAGTCAGCAGGAGAAAGATGAAGTGATGTACATGGGCGCTGCACATCCCTGGCACTGTTTGTCCTTTATAAGACACAACATCTTCATCCACTGCAAAAAAAAAAAAGAAGATTCATGCTCAGAAGAACGCTGTGATCTTTGCCAAAAAAAAGCAGAACTCTGTGATCTGTTTTAATGAATTATTCTGTTTGACTTCGCAAAAGATTTTCAGCTCATTCTGATTCCTTCACATGTTAACCTGAGTATCATTTGGATATGTTTATTAGATCTCTCTCTCTCCATACACAGGAAAATGAAATGAATGACCAATGTCGTTCAGCTTTTTCGGACCTCAGAACATTGGGTTTGTTGTGTTATGCTTGGTTAGCCGCTGCTAAAGGTCAAAAAGGATGTGGTACCTCCAAGTGACAAACAATTTAATGAAATGTCAGCAATCTGCCATTGCCTGCGATGGTAGCCTCTTAATAAAAGCCTGTCCAGATGATTTTCGAGTTTGCTTTTTCAGAATGAAAAATAAACAAGGCCTTATTAGCTAGCTCTCATGGGGAAAGGTGAACAGTTAGCAGCATCCAGGCTGCATCCTATTCATCACTTAATATCTCTCTAAGTGCACAGATTGTTTGGAGCAGTGCAGCGGCATCAATCATGCTAAACCTGACAGCTAACGGTGCTTTCGTCCTTTGCGGTTCTGGGCTCAGTCCCCGGGGCCAGCCGTCTGTTCAGTGGCTAATGCTAAAGGCCAGCATTGAGATGCTGCTGGCTGACACGTTGCACATGTTATAAAGCAATCTGCCAGTCATACAAATGCTATAGGGAAAAAGGAACATGGCAAAATGATAAAATACACAACACAAGGCAGCTGTCGAAATATAACGCGCCTCTACTTGCATTTCCAGCTGAAAATTGAGTTCGTTGCTGGAGACTTTCTGTCTATTTTTTACTCAGAGTATCTGTGAATGTATGTGTAAGGAAACTCCTTAATGTGAACCCTGATTAATTGGCTTCAAGTTGTACAGTTACTGAAGAGTTACCGTGGTTTTACAGTATGTACAAATTACGCTGACCAGTTGAAATCATTTATTTCAATTACACACACACACACACACACACACACACACTTGAGCCTTTCAGCTGCTCAAATCCAAAAGATATACATCCATTAAGACAAATAGGATGAACCATTTAATTAAGAATTGCAAAAGTAATGGCGCCCTACGGAAGGAGAAACCGCATAGTACTCTCACTGGTGCTCTGCAATGACTGAGCTGCATAATGCTGACATAATAGGATGGCTTTTTATATGTTTGGTTCATCTTACAATTTTAGTTGAGCATTTCTGTCTATATTTAAAAATCTCAGTGAAATTTGATTTCAAATTTCTTGTAACTTGGAAACAAAATGCGTGACTGGAAGATTTAGCCGTCACTGAGTGGTCATTTTCAGCTTTGCCTTTTATGGAGTTGTGTGGGTGTGGCTAAAATATAAATCAGGGGAATGGGGATGGAGATTTGCATCTGATTTATGAACATTCATGCAAACATGGCAGATATTTTATCCACATTGTCGGATTTTTAGCAGGAAAGTATGTACACTCTTCCTTTATCTTTGCACCGCTCTCTCTTCATCAGACATCACTCTGATGTACGAGTGTGTAAAAATTAATCGGGACAGCACAGGTGGGCCGGAGGACAAAAATGCAGCAGAAGAAGCTGAGAAGGATTACTCAAAGAGCGGAGAAGAAAGTTGAAGAAAGAAGTGTTTCCTTGTTTGGGGCACGTGTGGAAAGAAATGTGCTGAAAGAAGAGGAAGAGAGATGGGATAAAAAATATGACTAAACAAACACACACACCATACAATATGCATTAAATATGTATCACTGAAATGCACAAAAAGGAGAAGAACAGGAACGGACTTGTTTTCCAGATGTTCAGATCAAAAGAGAAAGAAACATGAAGAGATGTTAGGTTTTGTCTCCATGAAGATATCTGACTTTTTGACAATGTATGAGATGCAATTTCTCCTAAAACTGTTTGCTGTGCTTTGTGTTTGATATCAGACTGGAAAAAAAGATTTCAGTCATCATCAAATGGGCCACTATCATTCCACTATGGATGTGTCCCAAACCAAACAGCATCACAAATGCCTCACCACCCAAATCCTATGTCCCTCAAGTCCTAGTCATGATACAAGTGCCAAACCATACATCAAATGACTCACCATCATCAACCCATTTTGGACATGTCCCAAATCACACAGCCTATTCTGCCGAAACAGCATCAGAGATGTCTCATTAGTTTACTGTAGACATGTCCTTATTCACACAACCTATTTTTCATATAGCCTGCAAAATCACCCCCATCAGTCCACTGTTGTGGACGTGTCCCTAACCACGCCCCCTATTCACTATACAGGCCACAAAACACCATCACAAACATCAGTCAATTATGCCATCTATACACTATACTCGAGACACTATCACTACGTTCACACTGCAGGCTGAAGTGACTCAAATCCGATTTTTTCGCCCATATGTGACCTGTATCTGATCTTTTATTGACAATATGAATGACACAGATCCGATTTTTTCAAATCCGACCCAGGCCGTTTGGATATGTGGTCCTAATTCCGATTCCTATCCGATCTTTTCATATGCGACTTCAGTCTGAACCGCCAGGCCGCATTCATCCGACTTACACGTCATCAACAAGCCACATTCTGTGCTGAAGTAGGCGGCGGGTCTCTCAAAAAAAGTTACAACAACATGGCTTTGATGTTCCTTTGAACGGAGGTTGCAGTCACTACCCCGCAGAACGCCTGAGCCAAAACCCTTGCCCTCTTCCTTCTCAACCTCCTCCTTAACATCAGGCTATTGTGCATGTTCTGGCTCCGTCGCAACAACAACTGCATCATCGCCAGGTACTCCATGCTGGCTACTGTCATACACAGGAAACTTTAGGTTACTTCCGTAAACACTGGCCATGCTCACTGCGTGTGACGTCGTCGTATCCTGCAATGCGCATGCGGAACACTTTTAGGTCGCTTTTCGTTCATACTGAGGATCACATACAAGTCGCATATATTTGTTAATGTGAACGACCTCACAAAAAAATCGGATTTCACAAAAAAATCGGAATTGAGCATTAAGCCTTGCAGTGTGAACGTAGTGTATGACTGAAGAATGTGGGATTTCTAATATGCTTTCAAATGCTGAGGGATTACAAAATAGTGCACTAGGTAGTGAACAGGGTGTTGTTTTAGACAAAGCAATGCCAAGCACACCAAATCAATTGTGTTGTGCCTTTAAACAAAACAAAACCATCTATCTTTGTTGAGCCTATTTTTATGTTGGTGTTCAGAAATCTTTTGGGTTTTTTTTTCCTTCACATTATTCAAATGGAACTTCTTCTGCATCCGAAGAAAAACAAACCCATTTAATCAAGTGGTGTTGTTGATGGGGGGAAATAGAAAATAATGAAAAAAGGCGTAAAAATAAATCACATCTGCTTGCATCCGAGACTATTTTTAGATTTTTACATTTGTGTTAAATGAGCATGAGGGTTTTAAAAGTTTCCACTCTTTTCTTTAGCGCGCCGTCCTTGAAAAAGGCAAAGTTGGAGTGCGACATTGAAGCCAGCTGTAATCTATTTTCAAATGATTGATGCGTCTAAGCATCTGAAAGCTGCATTTTCTCCTCTAGCCTACTTTTACACCAGCCTCATGCAAAACAAACATGGATCCTAACAAGCGAGCCCCATCCTGTTGGACTCCATGTGAATGAAGTCACCAACCCTGCCCCCTCACCCTACTATCATTTTCAAACAGTTTTGTGTTAAACAAACAAACAAACAAACAAACAAACAAACAAACACATTGCAATTAATTTCTACTCTAAAAGTCAGATTGAAATCGGGACAAAAACACTCCATGCTGTGCTGTTGTATGAAAGTAATCAAGGACAGGGTGGTGTGATGAAGCGGAGTTACTCCCACCATCCTGAAGGTGATTATTTTCCTATAACAGCATACATTTCATTCCTTTAATACCACAGTGATTTGCATTTAGCATTTTTATTTATTAAGAACATGTCATACTTTTTACCTATTTATAGTTACATTTAATGTTATGGAACGTCTAAGAAACTGTCTGTGTTATCGCTTACTGTATGTTATAGCAGCTATAAACAGACATCCCCCCATTCCCTCAGTCCAGTCTCTCTTTTTTCTCTGTCTTGAAATTAAGAAAAAAACAAGCCAACCAACCAACCAAACAAACAAACAAACAAACAAACAAACAAACAAACAAACAAACAAACAAACAAACAAACAAAAACATTTAGTCATATTACAGACAAACCACAAAAGATAAACACCTTTTGTATTTATAAAAAGAAAAAAAATGGAGAGGGGGTAATATTCTAAGAAAAAAAAACCCTCAGAAGTTGAAAGATTAAAGTTGAAAATTTTAATGAGAAAAAAATATCAGATATTCTCTGAGATTAGAAAATCATAAATTTGTGAGAAAAATACTCAGAGATTAAAAAGTCACAAATTTATGAGAAAAAAACCCTCAGAAATTCCAAGATTATAAAGTCACAAATTTACAAGAAAAACACCCCCTCAAATTCAGAGATTTAGAAAGTCTACAAAATTTTTCGAAGACTCGAGTTTTCGAGATTTAAGAATCTATGAAAAAAAAACCCTCAGAAATTCAGAGATTTAAAGTGACAAATTACAAGAAAAAAACTCAGAAATTCTGAGATTTAAAAAGTCACAAATTTACAAGAAAAAATACTCTGAAATTCCAAGATTTAAAATGTCACATATCTATGAAAAAATTCAGAAATTCTAAGGTTTAAAAAGTCACAAATTTATGAGAACCCCCCAAGAATTCAGAGATTTAAAGTAAAAAAAGAGAAAAAACCCTCAGAAGTTCAGAGATTCAAAGTCACAAATTTACTGTACGAAAAAAAACAAACAGAAATTCTGAGATTTAAAAAGTCACAAATTTACAAAAAAAGAAGAAATTCCAAGATTTCAAAAGTCAGAAATGTATGAGAAAAAAACCTTCAGGAATTTCAAGATTTAAACAAAATCACAAATTTACAAAAAAAGAACCTCAGAAATTCTGAGATTTAAAAACTCACAAATTTATGAGAAAAAAATCTTCAGAAATTCTGAGATTTAAAGTCACAAATTTACAAGACAAAAAAACCCCTCAGAAATTGTGAGATTTAAAGTCACATATTTACAAGAAAAAAAAAAACTCCTTAGAAATTCTGAGATTTAAAAAGTTACAAATATACAAAAAAAAAGAAATTCCAAGATTTGAAAAGTGAGAAATTTATGAGAAAAAAGCCTCAGAAATTTCAAGATTTAAAAAAATCACAAATTTACAAAAAAAGAACCTCAGAAATTCTGAGATTTTAAAAAGTTACAAATTTACAAGAAAAAAACCCTCAGAAATTCCGAGATTTAAAGTCACAAATTTACAAGAAAAAAACCCTCAGAAATTGCAAGATTTAAAGTCACAAATTTATGAGAAAAAAACCCTCAGAAATTCCGAGATTTAAAAAGTCACAAATTTACAAGAAAAAAACCCTCAGAAATTCCGAGATTTAAAAAGTCACAAATTTACAAGAAAAAAACCCTCAGAAATTCTGAGATTTAGAAAGTCACAAATTTACAAGAAAAAAAGCCCCTCAGAAATTCCAAGATTTAAAAAGTCAGAAATTTACAAACCTCAGAAATTCTGAGATTTAAAGTCACAAATTTATGAGAAAAAAAAACCCTCAGAAATTCTGAGATTTAAAAAGTCACAAATTTACAAGAAAAAAAAAACTCATTTCAAGATTTAAAAAGTCACATATCTATGAAAAAATCTCAGAAATTCTGAGATTTAAAAATTACAAATTTATGAGAAAAAAAATTGTTTTTTGTCAATGAGCCAGATCTCTTCACTTCGCAAAGTTGAATCAACATTATTACACCACAGATATCACGGCTGAGCTGAGAGTCATAGGAAGTGCAGCCTTTCCTCTTTGATCATGCAATATGAAAGAATAATACGCAAAGCTATTTTCAACTACATTTCCCAGAATGCACTGCAGCCAGGAAGTCAGGATCCACAAGAGTTTATTTTTCTCATAAATTTGTGACGGGCGGCACGGTGGTGTAGTGGTTAGCGCTGTCGCCTCACAGCAAGAAGGTCCTGGGTTCGAGCCCCGGGGCCGGCGAGGGCCTTTCTGTGTGGAGTTTGCATGTTCTCCCCGTGTCCGTGTGGGTTTCCTCCGGGTGCTCCGGTTTCCTCCACAGTCCAAAGACATGCAGGTTAGGTTAACTGGTGACTCTAAATTGAGCGTAGGTGTGAATGTGAGTGTGAATGGTTGTCTGTGTCTATGTGTCAGCCCTGTGATGACCTGGCGACTTGTCCAGGGTGTACCCCGCCTTTCGCCCGTAGTCAGCTGGGATAGGCTCCAGCTTGCCTGCGACCCTGTAGAAGGATAAAGCGGCTAGAGATAATGAGATGAGATAAATTTGTGACATCTTTATTCTCAAAATTTCTGTCTTTTTAATCTCAGAATTTCTGATTTTTTTTCTCACAAATTTTCAAGCTTAATCTAAAAAAAACACAATCTAAATTTTTCTTGGAATATTAACCCCGTCCCCCAGCTCTGTTTTTTTTTTTTTTTTCTTTTCTTAACCTACGCAAATACGCTGTCATACTCAAGAGCTCGGTGGTATACATATTTTTAATAAATTGTAAAATCACAGCCTGCTTTTCACTGGAGCCATGCACTTCCTATGAATATTCATAAGCACAACCTTAATGCTGATTAATATTCATTAGCCCGCTAATGTCTTTCTTAATAAAGAAAGAGGCATTTTGTACCTTTTTTTCTGTGATATCCTGAAGTAAGCTGTTGCTATTTCACATTTTGCTCATTCATTACGCAATGCCGTGAAACCTAGTTGTACTGAGTCATGCGTGCTTTTTCAGTGCTGTCCTGAGAGAAATGTTCTCGCGATAGAAATGCAAAAAAATGAACTTCACCCAGAGATTATGGCGAGTTTTGTCTTTGAGGAGTGGTAAATATTTGTCTCTTTTTACCCATCACATTGATTTGTGCACAAAAGCTGCAAAGCACACCAAATCCCATATTAGCATACTAAAGAGTGTTTGAGAATCATCTGCTGGCAGGTGTTATTGTCAATAACTGAGTAAATAGCTTTTACATACAAGGGGACGCATGTTGAAAGCCAGAAAAGTCTACATACGATTCAAAACAGAAGAATTTCAAAATGCATTAAGTTTTCAGCTCGGCGGTTGATGCTGAATCCTAGTGAAGGAAGGGGGACTCAAAGGTCACAGTCAGTTCCTGTCGAAACCAAACACACATTTAAAAGTCATAAGGAAATAAAGTGCCTTGTATATTTTCAACAAGACGTCAGAATTATGATACTTTAAAGCTTTTGACTGAACAATTGAACACATATTTGGATTTTTATAAGATTCCAAATGGCAGATTGAATGAGGAAAAATGTGTGCAGCAATGCACCTAAAGGGGATAAGTAATCCTATAAGCCTCGGTCACAACCGACCGTACGTGCTCCTACAGCCCGTCTACGTGCAAAAAATGCAAGAAACGCATGGAGGGCGCGCGTGTGATGTGCTGATTTTCGAGCCGTAGACTGGCCGTAGACCGGCCGCAGAGGTTCTTTGTCATGTCAAACAAACTCTACGAGTGTATCTGTGAAGATACTCAGTCATCCAGGTACATAGTAATCTGTGGTTGGTTGAAGAGAGCAACTGGACTTGCTTGAAAAGTCTTGAAGACGTTTCGCCTCTCGTCCGAAAGGCATCCTCAGTTCTGTCTGTCTAATAGGGAGTATCAAGTATTTATCCTCTCATGGATCATCATAGAATCCGAATCAGAATGCTGATGGCTGCATTGCAGGTGGCTGATAGATGTCATAGACACCCACCACTGTTCAGTGATGGTCGTTCCAGGTTGACAAAAATGAACGATCCTCTCTGGCTAAAGGCCAATTTATGCTGACAACCCAGTCCTCGCAGACGGTGTCGCAGACAGTGTCTGCGTAGCCCCCCCAGCTTCGCAGACGCTCTGCGCGCACCTCCCAAAAATTGTGACCACCGCAGAAACCTCACAGACAGCGCCGCAGACAAGAGGGCTCTGATTGGTCCACTCTACATCCACTGTACACGCACTTCCGCTTCACTACTTTCCCGGTTTGTTTTGTTTTCACGACCGGCATTTTTAAAAACACGAGCGAAGATGGAGCAGCACGAAGAGCGGTTGATTGAGGAAGTACGTACATCTATACGACTCCAGTTCTAGTCATTATAAAAAAAAAAGTTCTAGTCATTATAAGTAACCGGAGGATAAACACTCCACTAACCACACCCACCAACTACTCCTAGCGACTTCGCGCCCCCTTGCGTTGTGCCGGTGAATAACATCGCGCACGCCTATTACTCCCCGCTCAACGATAAATTACAACTGTCTGCGAAAAGCTATCTGCGAAAGCCTTGTCGCAAGAGCATGCAGAGGCCTTAAGATGTCTACGAGCGCTTACGTTTTTTTCAGGTTGCAAGACAAACTTACGGCCAACGTGCATCTTTCTCCACGAACAAAAAAAACGCAGCGGCTTGGGAAACGCCAAAAATCGCACGGCCAAAAAATCGTACGTCCGGTTGTGACCTAGGGTTTAGTAACGCAGCTGTCAGAACACAAAAGACAGAATAGTGAGCGCAGTTTGTCATGCTCCACTCCGGAGATTACAAATCTCTCACGCCAGCGCCGATCCGAATCTGGAACGGGAATTCCTTCATGCCTGCATTCACTTCCTGGTTTTCTCTGCTGTTATAAAAACGCCGTTCTCAGACGGGAACTTTGCCAGAACGTCTTGCTTTGCTTCTAGCTGTTTCTGTGCCTCTGTTATGTTTCATGGTTGTTTGCTCAAGCTCATTTTTCTAGTTCATGGTTTTTGCACTAAGGGTTTATTCTAGTTCATGGGTTTTTTTTGTACTAGGTTTTTGTTTTTTTGTCCTAGCATTTTTTTGTCTTTACCTATTTCGTGTTTTTGTCTAGTTCTCTGTCTCTTGTTATTTGGATTATTTTTGCCATTTGTTTTTGTCCCGTTTGTTTACCCTTGTGCCACGCCCTGTCCCTGGATTAAATCTCTCTATTTATTTGATTACTGTCTGTCTTCTGCTTGTGGATCCTTATCTCACCACACCTCCACAACCCCTAACACAGTTTCTATCTTTTGATCGTTCTTACTTTCAGAAATAATTATAAAGAAAACTGAATAAGTGCACTTAGTCCAGTCATTACCCCTGAGCTAACACCGGTCCCATTGCTACTTAAAGGCATTTAATTCCTGGATTAAAATGACAATGGCTATAATGAGACTATAAAGGAGAGAGAGGGAGGGAGAGAGGGAGGGAGGGAGGGAGAGTGTGTGTGTATCACAGGACCTAGCTTGTCTTTAATGGTCTCGTTTTATTATTTGCTGAGCAAGAAAAGTTTTAAAATGTCAAATAGACAGAAATCAGGTAAGTCCAAGGATAGAAAATAATGCATTTCATAAAACGGAGGAGAGATGACATAGAAAAATCTTATACTGCAATTAAATGGGCTTTTTCACTGTCACTGATTTGCAGGTGAAATTAAAAGCTGATGGAGGGAATTTTAGCAAAATACAACCAGACTGAGTAACAGATTAACATTATTGTGAAAACTTGCAGTTTAATCAGGCCTTATTCATTAATTGTAATATCTTGTTTTACCTGACAGCGTTGATGGATAGTCACAGGAATGTGTACAGTGGATGCGCCACGTAATCCACATAGTCTAACACAGGGGTGTCAAACCTGATCCATAAAGGGCCGTGTGGCTGCAGGTTTTCATTCCAGCCATGCAGCAGCACACCTGACTTGGCTCATTCAATCAACTGAACTGTCTTCACACAGTCAAATACTTGCAGCCACACCCACCCTTGATTAAAGGGTGGGTGTGTCAGTTGATTGAATAAGCCAAATCAGGTGTGCTGCTGCATGGCTGGAATGAAAACCTGCAGCCACACGGCCCTTTATGGATCAGGTTTGACACCCCTGGTCTAACAGATTAAAAACAATATTAACAAAGAAACTATATAACTGGTGTGTAATATTTTTATATAAAACCCCAAATCAGAAAAAGTTGGGGCAGTAAAGCATTTACCACTTTATAATGTTTCCATTCCTTCTCACAACATTTAAAATATGTTTAGGGACTGAACACACCAAGTGATGAAGTGTTCCAAGTGTTATTTTGTCCCATTCTTCCTGCATTCCTTTGTAATGTGAGCAGAATGTGGTTTCATATTGTCTTGTTGAAATCTCCCTGGAAAAGATGTCGTCTTGAAGGCAGCATACGTTGCTCCAAAATCTCAGTGTACTTTTCTGTATTAATGCTCCATCACAGAAGTTTAAGTTACCTTTGCCAAGGGCACTGACACAACCCCATACCATGACACACTCTGGCTTTTGGACTTGTTCCTGGCAACAGTCTGGATGTCCCTTTTCGTCTTCAGAGCACACAGGATCCATTTCTTCCAAAAAAAAAAAAAAAAAGACCTGGAATACTGATTCATCTGACCACGATATACATTTCCACTGTGTGATGGTCCATCCCAGATGCCTCCGAGCCCAGAGAAGTCAACGGCGTTTCTGGACACAGTTAACGTAAGGCTTCCTTTTTGCACAGTAAAGTTTTAACTGGTATTTGAAGGTGTAACTCCGTATTGTAGAGCTTAACAAAGATTTGCCAAAGTAATCCCAAGCCCATGTGATTCTATCAGCTATAGATGAATGACGGTTCTTGATGCAGTGCCACCTGAGGGATCAGAGATCACAGGTGTTCAGATTAGGCTTGAGCCCTTGCCCTTTATGTACCGAAATTCCTCCAGATTTCTTGAATTGTTTCAAGATATTATGCACCATAGAGAGTGAAATATCCAAATTCCTTCATATCTTTCTTTAAGGAACATTGTTTTTAAACATTTCAATATTTTTTTTAAGCATTTTTAACAAACTGGAGATTTTTGTCTTCATCTTTGCTCCTCAAAGACTCAGACTTTCCTGGATACTGATTTTGTACTAAATCAGGATTACAATCATCTGTTGACATCACTTGTATGATTTGGGGTTGTTTATATGGTGATGTTTTCTGGAAGTAGATGCCTATGGATGAGTCTCCAGTGTCACTGCTTTCAAAAGTCAAGCAACTTTTTGAAACAGGAAAGTCTTTGGGATGGAGGATGTTGGATGCTGCATTTTATCTGAATTTCTATTTTTCCCTTAGTTATATACAACCCCGATTCCAAAAAAGTTGGGACAAAGTACAAATTGTAAATAAAAACGGAATGCAATGATGTGAAAGTTTCAAAATTCCATATTTTATTCAGAATAGAACATAGATGACATATCAAATGTTTAAACTGAGAAAATGTATCATTTAAAGAGAAAAATTAGGTGATTTTAAATTTCATGACAACAACACATCTCAAAAAAGTTGGGACAAGGCCATGTTTACCACTGTGAGACATCCCCTTTTCTCTTTACAACAGTCTGTAAACGTCTGGGGACTGAGGAGACAAGTTGCTCAAGTTTAGGGATAGGAATGTTAACCCATTCTTGTCTAATGTAGGATTCTAGTTGCTCAACTGCCTTAGGTCTTTTCTGTCATATCTTCCGTTTTATGATGCGCCAAATGTTTTCTATGGGTGAAAGATCTGGACTGCAGGCTGGCCAATTCAGTACCCGGACCCTTCTTCTACGCAGCCATGATGCTGTAATTGATGCAGTATGTGGTTTGGCATTGTCATGTTGGAAAATGCAAGGTCTTCCCTGAAAGAGACGTCGTCTGGATGGGAGCATATGTTGCTCTAGAACCTGGATATACCTTTCAGCATTGATGGTGTCTTTCCAGATGTGTAAGCTGCCCATGCCACACGCACTAATGCAACCCCATACCATCAGAGATGCAGGCTTCTGAACTGAGCGCTGATAACAACTCGGGTCGTCCTTCTCCTCTTTAGTCCGAATGACACGGCGTCCCTGATTTCCATAAAGAACTTCACATTTTGATTCATCTGACCACAGAACAGTTTTCCACTTTGCCACAGTCCATTTTAAATGAGCCTTGGCCCAGAGAAGACGTCTGCGCTTCTGGATCGTGTTTAGATACGGCTTCTTTTTTGAACTATAGAGTTTTAGCTGGCAACGGTGGATGGCACGGTGAATTGTGTTCACAGATAATGTTCTCTGGAAATATTCCTGAGCCCATTTTGTGATTTCCAATATAGAAGCATGCCTGTATGTGATGCAGTGCCGTCTAAGGGCCCGAAGATCACGGGCACCCAGTATGGTTTTCCGGCCTTGACCCTTACGCACAGAGATTCTTCCAGATTCTCTGAATCTTTTGATGATATTATGCACTGTAGATGATGATATGTTCAAACTCTTTGCAATTTTACACTGTTGAACTCCTTTCTGATATTGCTCCACTATTTGTCGGTGCAGAATTAGGGGGATTGGTGATCCTCTTCCCATCTTTACTTCTGAGAGCCGCTGCCACTCCAAGATGCTCTTTTTATACCCAGTCATGTTAATGACCTATTGCCAATTGACCTAATGAGTTGCAATTTGGTCCTCCAGCTGTTCCTTTTTTGTACCTTTAACTTTTCCAGCCTCTTATTGCCCCTGTCCCAACTTTTTTGAGATGTGTTGCTGTCATGAAATTTCAAATGAGCCAATATTTGGCATGAAATTTCAAAATGTCTCACTTTCAACATTTGATATGTTGTCTATGTTCTATTGTGAATACAATATCAGTTTTTGAGATTTGTAAATTATTGCATTCCATTTTTATTTACAATTTGTACTTTGTCCCAACTTTTTTGGAATTGGGGTTGTACAACTGATTCATAAATCAAGGTTCAATTACAATCATGTCTTTTTTTAACAGCTTCATTCTTACATTCTCACAAGCCCCATTCTTACAAAACCATTCTTGTTTGTTCGAATTCCTGTGTGATCATGTTGCTTCTTCTGCATTCTGTACTCAAAACCTTTGCTGTACTATAAAAGAAAGCAGATCAGGTACTGGGAATTCAGAGCCAGATTATCTGCACTTGACGTTGTGGAGAAGTAGGAAATAAGCACTTTGGCCCTTTGAACTTTGAGTGATTTTTGCTATAAATCTTTTACAGCATCTTATTTCAGCAGGAGGCTTTTGAAGTTGCACTCAGAGATGGAATCCGGTGCTTCAAGGGCCAAGACAGCTAAATCAGTCAAAGAACGTCATGTTTTATCCGGAATTTTATGGAAATTTTAAAGGCCCATGAAGATCATACCAATCAATGAAGAGAGAGAGAGAGAGAGAGAGACAGAGAGAGAGAGAAATGAAAGGTTGTGGATTTATGCAAGGGCAAATCCATGTATGATTTAGTGCTTTGTTGTTGGAATTTTATACACATGGGGAAACAAAAGATTTGCTGCTTTTCTCACCACACATTCATTCCCACACAAATTAATTTGACAAAAAAAATACAATAATATGCACACATAGACATTCTCCCTC
Source organism: Neoarius graeffei (assembly GCF_027579695.1). Lineage (NCBI taxonomy): Eukaryota > Metazoa > Chordata > Actinopteri > Siluriformes > Ariidae > Neoarius > Neoarius graeffei. Next base: position 65,434,609 of record NC_083584.1, read on the forward strand.
ATACACACTTACAGTATGCATCACAAAGGCAACTCACTGACTAAGACACACACACACACACACACACACACACACACACACACACACACACACACACATCGGTATCCCCTGATTGGGTTGTGTCTTCCTGTGGATTGGGAGAGAAATTAAAGCCAAGCTCTCCAGAGGAGACATGTTTACCAAATGTGTTTTCCATCATTTTCAAAATCACTCCATCTCCTATGGGATAGCAAATTACCTCCAGCACTCACTCACACTCTAGGTTGATGTGTTGTGTCAGCATACAAAAAAAAAAAAAGACAGAAAAGATACATTTAAGAGAGAAATCCCAGGAGGATGAAGCTGTCAGCCACTTTATGTAGAGAATGGTTTGGATATTTTTATTTAATCCAAGTAACATTTCTCATTTACACTAAAATACCAAATTCAATGCAGTATAGTCATGCAGTGAGTCACCCAATTCATGATTTGATTCAATTCACAATATTGGGTTCACCCATGATATTTTTGAAAAAAAAAGAAGGAAATTTTATCCCCCCCCCCAAATTTCAACACTTACTTTCCTATTCTGTATGGCCTTCTTAATATTCCACATTTGTAAAGGTTGGAATAAAATATAATAGCATATTAACTAAAATATACCTCATCTCATTATCTCTAGCCGCTGTATCCTTCTACAGGGTCGCAAGCAAGCTGGAGCCTATCCCAGCTGACTACGGGCGAAAGGCGGGGTACACCCTGGACAAGTCGCCAGGTCATCACAGGGCTGACACATAGACACAGACAACCATTCACACTCACACCTACGCTCAATTTAGAGTCACCAGTTAACCTAACCTGCATGTCTTTGGACTGTGGGGGAAACCGGAGCACCCGGAGGAAACCCACGCGGACAGCATGCAAACTCCGCACAGAAAGGCCCTCGCCGGCCCCGGGGCTCGAACCCAGGACCTTCTTGCTGTGAGGCGACAGCGCTAACCACTACACCACCGTGCTGCCCTAAAATATACCTTTTTATTAAAAATGAAAGTTAATAACAAATATTCCTTTTCATAATAAACTTTTATGAACATTTGTACTTCCTCCATTTCCTTCTCTTGTCTTTATCTTTCTGCAGTCTGTAAAAAGAGAGACTTTTTCATTTTTTTCTTTTTGCTTTTATTTTGCACTATATTGCCTTTACTTTGCATTATTTCTTCTGCCTATTTATTTATTTGCAATTGGCATTCATGGTGGACAGCAAACTAAGAATTTCATTGTGCAAGAGGACATGTCCTTACTGTGCATATGACAATAAACACTTTGAACTTGAACTTGAAAGAGAGCTCTGATTTCTTGTTAATTTTTTTTTAGTTAACCATGCAGCAGGTCTTTCACATGACAGATCTGTTTGTGTGTGTGTATGTCTTTTCGCAGCATTAGAGCTGTGCTACTTCCACCTTGAGTGAAGTCACGTGCAATCCCTCTACTGTATGTTTTTGCACCCTCTGCAGTTTAATCAATTCAAATTGTTATAAATTTGTATGGTGATTTATCATCACACAATATATCATTATATGCCCAGTGCAGTGTGACAGAATTCAGCTGCCAAGTTTAAAAGCGGTGCCTTAATACATCCAAATGGAAACACCAGGGATTCAAACATGCCTAACTAAAAAACTTTTTTTTTTTCCCCCCCACAGGAGAGCTTTTATAAAGGAGCTATGATGAGGTCATACTCCTCTTCTCCCCCTCACTGGCAACCCAGTTTTCTCATTCTAGGGAACCTGAGTCTTATCAACATGAGTGTTATGATTTCAATAAAATCATATTTTCTTACCAGTGTATAATTATAGAAATAAATAGGATATGAGAACTGATTTTTTTTCACAAGAAGCTTTAGTTACTACAGTCATAGGTCACTGAATTGGAAGTCATATTTCTATATACGGAAGCTAAATTGGGGGGTCATAAGCTTTAAAAGGAACATGCCATGGAAAAGTGTTAACTTCTTTCTTGTTGTTTTTGAAATAAGATACATCAGTGTGACCTGGGGACATACTGAGTTGAGTCAGGTGTCATGTTTTTAAACTCTATGTAAAGTTGTATCATGACATTTGAAGCCCAGGACAATTTGTAAGTTAAAGTTCAAGTTGTGAGTTAAAGTTCTGAGTCATAAACCTTGAAGTCCAAGATGAGCTGCGAGTCATACATCTGAGTCAAATTTCAAGTCATAACCTTTGAAGTCCGAGGCGATTTGTGAAACATGGGCTTTGAAGTCAGAAACGAGAGATGACTCATCAGCGTTGAAGCCCAAGACAATTTGTGAGTCATAAACTTTGTGTGAATTGAGTTGTAAATCAAAGGCTTTGAAGTCACATTGAAGTTATGAGTCACAAACCTTGAAGTCCAAGATGAGTTGTGAGTCATAAACATTTAAGTCTGAGTCAAATTACAAGTCATAAGCTCGCCAGTCTGAGATGAGTTGTGAGTCATATGTTTTAGAGTCTGAGCCAAGCTTTGAATCATAAGCTCTGAAGTTCATGCCAAGCTATGAATCATAGCTTTTGAAGACGGAATAATTTTATGAGCTTGAGGTCTGTGAGGTGTTACTAGTTCAAGTCCAAGTCATAAGTTTTGATGTTTGAATCAAGTCAGGTTTTGAAGTCTGATTCATGTTACGAGTCTTAAACCTCAAAGTGCAAGATAAGTCCTAAACTTTGAAGTTTGAGAAGAGCTGCAAGTCATAAGCTGTGGATTTTGAATTGCAAGTTTGAAATCTGAATTAAGCTGCTGGTCAATGAATGAGGAACACAATTCATAACTGTAAGACTTGAATCCCTATCTCTGCATGACCCTGCTGTAGGAGACTATCAGTAACAGCTCCTTCCTAACAGCCTGCAATCGAATAACATCTCACGACATCTGTCTCTGGAGTAATTACGTCTTGAAATGGCCCTTTGCTCGATTATGGTCCCCTCAAGTCCAATTATACTACACACAAGGATAATCTGATCACCTTGTTGCAGTTATGTTCGAGAAATTCAAGTTATTTATTCGAGATCTGAGAGAGGACTGGATAGGTCCATTATCAAGTTAAAGATCGGTTCAAAAGGACAAGTTGCTTTTACACTATCAATGAAGTTTCTTTATTTTTCAGTTGTACAAGTCCAAAAAATGTGTTTTCCTGCCTTAAAGCTGAAACGACAACGCACGATGCATAGACAATAGTAGGAATTTGGACAAGATGTTAGAAGCACATGTGGCATCACAGCTATCACCCTTTTTTTTTTTGCTTGTTTTTAATTAAATGAATAAAAATATGCTAGAAATTTTAAAGGTAATTAGATTGTTTTCATCTGAGGATTTATTTATTTATTTAAACCACAGCACTATTTGGCTCAATTTTAACTCACATTCTTATAAAATAAGTAACCCTAGGCTGACACTTGCACGACTTTTGGCCACGATTTTGTCGTGGCAAGTCGTGCCATTTTGGGGCACGAACTGGGAGGCTCCCGCACTGTTCACGACTAGTTCACAAATGCGTGCCCGTCCACATTCACGAACTGGCACGACGAGTTCACGCATAGTTTGCGCATAGTTTACGCACTTCCCGCATTGGCACGACGAGTTTGCGCAATTCGGACGGTGTCGTGCCGACTTGGGCACGCCTGTGTCATGCACAACCTCATCCTCATCAGATACCCACACGCAATTTCAGAAGTGGACCACGAAGATCCGGACACACATGATCTGATCCCTGGTGGATGGAGGACTGACCGACACCTGCAGGGGCTGCTGCCTCTAACCGGCCATCATACCCAGAAGGATGCAAAGGATCAGCGAGACTACCTGTCACATTACTACATGTCCCCTGCTGGTGCTGTCCCTTGGCAAGAAAGAATGGTAGTAGCTTCATGAGCTGCATCCACAGTTGTTCCATTTTTGAAATAAAAGAAACGAAACTCCCCCCCCAAAAAAAAGTCATGAAGGAATAGAAAATAAAAGACATTAAAGAAAAAAGCAAGAAAAAAAATTGCGAATGGCGAGAAGTGTCCGTGAAGCCCTATATATACCCCCGCACCGACGCGAGCGCCACTGTCGTGCAGTAGTCGTGAACTGCTCGTGAACTGCTCGTGAACTCGTCGTGAACTGCTCGTGCCATGCGCAAACTGTTCGTGAAGTGCGTAAACTAGTCATGAACTGCTTGTGCCATCAATGCGTGACCGTGTCAGTGGGAAGGCACGGCCACGCTGCGACGCGCACCAATTCGTGAACATGTCGTGAACTACTCGTGAACTCGACGTGAGCTGTTCGTGAACTATTCGTGGCAGTTCGTGACAGTCATGGCATGGCGTGCACTTCCACGCACTGGCACACATCCTTCCGCATCGTCCCGACGAGTTCACGACAAGATCACGAAAAGTTTGCGCATAGTTCACGACCCGGTCGCGAAATTTTGTCGTGACCAAAATTTTGAACATTTCAAAATTCTCGTCCCGACATGGCACGCAGTCACGACGGGTTTACGCACACTTCACGCCAGTTTACGACTAGTTTGCGCACTGGCACGACTCGAGTCGTGCCAATGCGTGCCACGGAATCGTGCAAGTGTCAGCCTAGCCTAAACAGGAAAAGGGTTCTTCGCTCTTGGTAGTAAATTTTTGACCACTGACAAATACTGGGGAAAGGATTCTGGGTAACTGGCAATGTACAATGACCCCAAGGGTTGGTTTTGGGCCAAAATGGAGCCAATTAAATGATTACATTGCAGAACGTTTTTGGAATATGATATGTTGACTCGAGATAATTATTTGGTTTGATTTGCTCAAGGTGCTTCTCAAAAGAGGGCAATAAAGATCTGGCATCTTTAATCAGCATACAGATTGAGATGTGCATCTTCCACCAAAATTTCTATCCCCTGAAAATTCCATCTTACCATACTTCCTTTTTAAAGAAAATATCCTTCAGCTGAATACTTTTTGAATTTCCATTTCCTTTTGCTTTTATTAACGTTATTGTAAATTAACCATGGCTTACAAGGAAATGTGATTAACCATCTTTGAATACAGAAACAGCACCATGCCTAAGGCTCTGGCTAGATTTTTTTTCAACCTTTTTTCCCCCTTTCATCCTGCAAAATTGTTTTTCATCAAAGCCTCAGTGTATTGTCTCATCACATGAAAGGCAACGAGTAATTTTCAATCATAATTGAGCTACTAACTATGATCTGAGTGCGTATTGAATCTCTCCCAGCCCATACTCTCAGTCGCAGAATAAAAAAGAAATGATTTTTCTGTAAAAAGCCACTCTGAAAAAAAGAAGTGAAATAGATTCATATCAAACTGATGGAAGGTGACAGCATACTACTGATGGGTTGCAGGTCCATAAGTGTTTGTTTTTCTAGGCCTTTCTGAAATACGTTAAATATGTCTCCTTTCTTGATGAATATCAAACTAGTGAGAAAATTTGAGTTGGGAAAAGAGAGGTAGTGAGAGGTTTGTTGGTAATTCCCATATCTACCACAAATATGGCTTTTTATGCCTTAATGGTCATCCATTTTAGCAGCATCCAGGATATACCCTACCATTTAAATTAACTGGAGTGGGACTAGGGAGTGGATAAAGCATACATTTCAGTAGAGTGAAAGGATTCATCATGGTCTGGACCCAGCAGCACCTTAATTCTAACAATAATAATAATAATAATAATAAAATGTAAAAGATGGAGAGCGATAGCTAGTCAGACAAAATGAGAGATACAGATCAAATAAGAGACATTTTGAATCGGCAAAGGAAACCGTGAATGGTACTGCATTTCCATCAGCTTCTATCCTGGTTGATTTTATCCAGGCACAGTGCTGTACAGATGAGTGTTTTCTCACAGGCATAGCACTGTGATTTACACTCACAAGCATCAAAAGAACACTAACCATGTTCATACAATCATCAGGAACAAAAATATTGAGCATATGTTCATTTAATCCTCTCAGAATGGCATTTCCTTTTATATATAATGTGGACGATTTTAATTTTTGAAAAATTCAAGGTCTTATTCTGCAAGTTTGTGCCACCCAGACTGACTATATCCTTGTGTCCACTGAAATAATATAATTGGATTAAGTTATGTGAGGGTCAGTTATGCAAGTGTAAAATGGCTGAATAATAAATAGCCATATTGAGGGTTTTTCACAGAATGTTGATTGTCAATCAAAAATGGACCAAATGCAAGCTACCATATCTAATGCTTGTGCAGCTTTTACACTTTGGGTCACTGAACTCTATTGGCCCTTTTCCACTACCCTTTTTCAGCTCACTTCAGCTCGCTTCAGCTCACTTCAACCCAACACGGCTCGCATTTTGACTACCTCAGAGCAGCACGACTCAGCTCGCTTCAGCCTGACTCAGCACCCAAAACTCGCATGGTTTTGGAGTGGGGCTGAAGTGAGCCCAACCGAGCCGAGTGGGGCTAGGGGCGTGAGGAGACACTCCCCTGTGCACTGATTGGTGAGGAGGAGTGTCCTCACATGCCCACACACGCCCCGTGAGCACGCTGGGATCTGTAAACCCGGAAGAAGAAGAATTACGACATTATGCACCTCGCCTCATCTATACGCTCTTGCCAGTATCTGTTGGCGTTGTCGGTGACAACAAGCCACAGCACCAAGACCAGCAACACTAACGACTCCATGTCCTCCATGTTTATTGTTTACTATCCGGGTCGTGAGACTACCGCTTAAAAGGTCACTGATGTCACTGTTTGCGCTGCCGAACGACATCACGTGACGTCCACCCACTTTCGCTAACTCCACCCAATGTGTCCACCCACTTCCAGCCAGCACAGTTCAGCGCGGTTGTAGTCGAAATGCAACTCCAACAGCCCCACTCAGCTCGAATAAAAAAAAGTGGACATATATGTATTAATAGTGGCTGAAAAATTGTATGGGTGGAAATGAGAATCTTGGCTTACCCTGCAGGGTTTCTGGTAGTGTTGTAGTCAAGACCACCTAAACCAAGATGAAGTCATGACCAAGACCAAAATGTATCGAGACCAAAACAAGACCAAGACTTTGAGGAGTTGAAATCAAGTTAAGACCAAGACCAAGGCAGGGTGAAACCGAGTTAAGATCAGGACCAGACCAGTGTGTGTGCAGGGGTGGGAGAGGGGTGACAGCCATTAACAGGAAGAAAAAAATTCAAATTAGCAATGAGTCATATTACTGGTTACATTTGAAGCAGGGCATTTTAAATTCAATCACAGTAACGATGTTAACAAATAAATCAGACAATGCACAGGCAATTTAGTGAAACTGCCACAGTTGTGGTCTTGACTGGTCTTGAAATAAAAACCCAAGTCCTCAATGGCTGAGACTGAGGCTACGTTTACATTACGTCGAATCAGCGGATCATCAGATTAACGTTCTTAAAACGAGTCGCGTTTACACTAAAACCGTTAGCCGTGCACACAGCAACACCAATACGCGGATACGCTCGGCTCCGCAGTCATCCTGCGCTCCAAATCACTCCGCCCTGAACAGCGAGTGCCCTCTGGAGGGTGCGCACTCCGGCCCTGCGCAGCTCACACAGCGCGCGAGTGAAGTGCACAAGCCACGATTCGGGACTGAGCCGCTGTGTGTGTGATCCCAGCGCATATCACTTACTACTTGCAAGTGGAAGGATGGCAAGCCTAAAGACAATCATAACTACACAATGGGCAGTATTTGCATCAGTATTTGCAGTATTTTCATACTTTTATACTCTTTAATGAAAGGTGATACAAGGCGGAAGTCCGCGCCGTTTTTCAGCAGTCGCGTCACATGACCAACGCCAGCGAATCAGAAAGGTGGATGTCACAGTGACGTTGTCCAATGAGACGCCAGCTAGAGCTCAGCACAGCGTATCCGCGTATTTTGAATGTTTACACAGCACCGGAGCTGACACGATCTGGATTGAATACGTGGACGCTGGCGGATTCCCGTTTCCAGGCGTTTCCAGGCGGTTTAATGTAAACGGACAGTGCATCCGCGAAGAAAACGAGGCAGATACGGTCTAATGTAAACGTAGCCTGAGACAAGACCAAGTAAAAATGTGATGGATTCCAAGACGGTCAAAAAGTGGTCTTGAGACTGGTCTCAAGTACTATAACACTAGTTTCTGGACTTATTCTCTCTGAGAAGCTTGATAATCCAGGAGAGCCTCAGAGCTTCTGAATTGAGAGGAGTCAGTGGAGGTGGTTTGGGCCTTAACAAGGATGCCTCCTGTCCCACTGGATGGAGACACTGGGGCTGACCCATGATCCACTGGAGAAAATATAGATCACAGTTGGCTTGGGAATGTCTGGGGATCCCCCAGGAGGAGATGTAATCTGTGGCTTGGGATACATAAACATGGACAGACCTTCTGCCACCATGAGTGGAAGACAAATAAATTCTTTTTGTTACTTTTGGTAACACAAAGAGCATCTGTGAAGCCTAATAAGCTAAATATCTTGTTCCTAATGTGTATGGTGTTGCAGCCTCATAGTGCCAGGGTCCATGGTTTGTGTCCATGACTTTCCATGTGGTTTCCACCTCCCATAAACACACTGGTAAGTACCAGAAATTTGACTATGCTTAATTACCCTTGGTGTGAATGAGTGTATGGATAGTGTCCTGGGATTGACTGGTGTCCAATTAAGGGTATGTGCAAAGTATGTGCAAATTCATGTGTGTAGCTCTAAACTAAGATCTGTTTGCAGCTCAAATGGCTGTGAGCGATTTCATAGTGGAGGAACCATATGTCTTCGAGTGAGCTGTCCAAGGTATATCTTGGCTTTGAGCCTTTTCATAATATTCTTCATATAAGTGATTACAGTGATCCTACGTATTTTGCACATCTAGATGGATTAGCTGCTTTGAAAAGACTATTGTTAAAATCTCAAAATAGGTAAAACTTAATTTAATTGTATCTGTCATCTTCATACGCACAAACTGCAATGAAAATCATGTGGATTGAAAAGAAGCTATAAGAATTTCATCCAGCACAAAAGTTCAGAAGACTGACCTCCATGTTGATAAGATCCAGACTAAATTGCTGAATTTCTCTGTGGAGGTTTTTAGTGAGCTCATCATTTTTATGCTTAATCATGAAAGCCATTTTTTTTCCCCAAACCCTGATCTCCCTTTGGCCACCTGGTCATTGTAAAGAAAGTGTCTTGATGGCAATACATTGCCATCACACACCCACAGGATTAGAATTAATTGTCTTGCAATAACAGCTGTGTTTTTGGCCACACAGCAAAAAACAAGACATTAAGCAGCAATATACAGCAAATAAAAGAACCAAATTCAGATTAAACAATTAAATGACTGCTTTTTTAAGAGCTCATAGATATGCTACAGCACTCTCCGCTTCTGCCCCATTAATCCTTGTAATAAAATAGTGTGTGTATGTGTGTGTGTGCCCGCAATTTCAGTACAATGGCAGAGGTTGGTAGAGGGATTTTTATGTTATCCACTTGTCTGTGTGGTTTAAAGTGTTTATGTATGCTTATTTACACAGAGTCCTACGAATAGCTAGTAATATAATCGGATTTATCTTCTCAGAAAATACAGAGATAATACTGAGGTAAATCAGGCATTGCTGTGGTGAATGAGGTAACTGCGAGGTGAGTTTTTGTGAATTCTGTAAACAGTGGTGGTTCTCGCATGTATGGTGCCTTGGGTGAAATCCCCCTCCAGTGCCCATCAAGCACCCCCCCCCCAAAAAAAAAAATATATTGTTGTGCACTAACTGTAATTTTTATTCAGAAAAGCGTGTGTACACTTTTCTGAATTAAAATTGCAGTTTGCAAGGCACTAATAAATAAATAAATAAATATATATATATATATATATATATATCACACATCACATCACATTATCTCTAGCCGCTTTATCCTTCTACAGGGTCGCAGGCAAGCTGGAGCCTATCCCAGCTGACTACGGGCGAAAGGCGGGGTACACCCTGGACAAGTCGCCAGGTCATCACAGGGCTGACACATAGACACAGACAACCATTCACACTCACATTCACACCTACGGTCAATTTAGAGTCACCAGTTAACCTAACCTGCATGTCTTTGGACTGTGGGGGAAACCGGAGCACCCGGAGGAAACCCACGCGGACACGGGGAGAACATGCAAACTCCACACAGAAAGGCCCTCGCCGGACCCGGGGTTCGAACCCAGGACCTTCTTGCTGTGAGGCGACAGCGCTAACCACTACACCACCGTGCCGCCATATATATATATATATATATATATATATATATTACAGTGTCTTGCAAAAGGATTCATCCCCCTTGGTGTTTGTCCTGTTTTGTTGCATTACAAGCCTGAATTAAAATGGATTTTGGGGGGTGAGCACCATTTGATATACACAACATTCCTGCCACTTTAAAGGTACACATTGTCTTTTTATTGTGAGACAAACAAGAATTAAGATGAAAAAAAAACAGGAATCTGGAGTGTGCATAAGTGTTCCCCCCCAAAAGTCAATACTTTATAGAGCCACCTTTTGCTACAATTACAGCTGCAAGTCTTGGGGTATGTCTCTATTAGCTTCGCACATCGAGCCACTGGGATTTGTGCCCATTCCTCAAGGCAAAACTGCTCCAGCTCCTTCAAGTTAGATGGGTTGCGTTGGTGTACAGCAATCTTCAAGTTATGCCACAGATTCTCAATTGGATTGAGGTCTGGGCTTTGACTAGGCCATTCCAAGACATTTAAATGTTTCCTTTTAAGCCACTCCAGTGTACCTTGAGCAGTATGTTTCGGGTCATTGTCCTGCTAGACCGTGAACCTTCGTCCCAGTCTCAAACCTCTGGCTGACCCAAACAGGTTTTCCTCCAGAATTGCCCTTTATTTAGTGCTATCCATGTTTCCTCCAGTCCTGACCAGCTTTCCTGTCCCTGCAGATGAAAAACTTCCCCACAGCATGATGCTGCCACCACCATGCTTCACTTTAGGAATGGTGTTCTCATGCTGTTGGGTTTACACCACACATGGCATTTCCCATGATGGCCCACAAATTAAATTTTTGTCTCATTTGACCAGAGAATCTTCTTCCATGTGTTTGGGGAGTCTGCCACATACTGTTGGGCAAACTCCAAACATGTTTTCTTAAGCAATGGCTTTTTTTCTGGGCACTCTTCCATAAAGCCCCAGTCTTTGGAGTGTATGGCTTAAAGTGGCCCTATGGACAGATACCCCCTTCTCCGCTGTGGATCTTTGCAGCTCCTTCAGTGTTATCTTTGGTGTCTTTGTTGCATCTCTGATTAATGCCCTCCTTGCCCGGTCTGTGAGTTTTGGTGGGCGGCCTTCTCTTGTCAGGTTTGTAGTGGTGCCATATTCTTTCCATTTTGCTATAATGGATTTAATGGTGCTCCTTGGGATATTCAAAGTTTGGGATGTTTTTTATGACCCAACCCAGATCTATACTTCTCCACAACTTTGTCTCTGACCTGTTTGGAGGCTCCTTGGTTTTCATGTTGCTTGCTTAGTAGTGTTGGAGAGTCATGGTCCTTCCAGAACAGGTTGATTTATACAGACATCATGTGACAGATCATGTGACACTTTGATTGCACACAGGTGGATCTTAATCAACTAATTATGTGACTTATGAAGTGAATTGGTTGGAGCAGCTCGTATTTAGGGGTTTCATACGAAAGGGTGTGAATACTTATGCACACTCCAGATTTATGGGTGTTTTTTTTTTCATCTTAATTATTGTTTGTGTCACAATAAAAAACACTGTGCACCTTAAGTGGTAGGCATGTTCTGGAAATCAAATGGTGCTAAACCCCCCAAAATCAATTTTAATTCCAGCTTGTAATGCAGCAAAACAGGGCAAACACCAGGTACACATATAATCATGATGAAATTGTGTGAAATTATATCCAATGTTATGAAAGCAAGTTGGACAGAAAACTGAATAATGTCATAGCATAGCGAGCAACATAGCAACATCGGCAAACAAACATAAGTGTTATACTAGCCTATTTTATTACATGCATAATATTACTCATACACACATACAGTAATATGATATAAAGACATGATGTAGCTGCACACCTTTATCTTTCGTGTGTTTCTCCTCGTCTTCTTTCTTCTTTTTCCTAAACAGGGCTAAATCCTAAATCCGCCACTGTCTGTAAATAAAGCAGTCCTGACGTAAATCAGATAATTCTTAGCTAAGTCTGACCTAAATAATGTAATTCTGATGAAATATGTAGGTAAATCTAGCAACTTTGTGGTAAATTAGGTTATTCTAATGTTATTCTTCACTAATTCTGATGAAAATAATGCAATTTTGGGGAAATCAGGCCGTTCTGAAGTAAGTCAGGTAACGCTGAGGTAATTCTTTGCTCATTCTGAGGTAAACAGGGCAATCCTCAGGTCAAGCAGGCAATTCTAAGGGTAGTATCTCACTGGGCTGCGACAGCCCGCGACTAGTTGGAGACACAACAACTGCGATAAAATATGCGAATTAGTGACAATTTTCACTTGGAATCACACTGAATTGATATTCGCATATTTTACCGCAATTGTTGTGTCTCCAACTAGTCGCAGGCTGTTGCAGCCCGGATTTCCCTCGGCAGGCAGGGAAGTAGAGGAAGCCTCATGGAAACTGACTTGAGAAGGGTTCGTGATGGCTTTGCGACACCAGCGACACATTTGTGGCTATTTTGAGAGAAATTTTGTCACACAAATTTTTTGAACATATTCAAAATTTTAGCGACGAAGGAAGTGACACTTTGCGACTCATGCGAGGAAATTGAGAAGCCCCGCGAATGTTTCAAGACACTTTTGAAACTCTCTCGCGAATGACGTTCGCAATTTGTTGCAAGCTGTCGCAACCCAGTGAGATACCGACTTAAGGGAAATCATGTAATTCTGAGGTAAATCAGTTATTTCTTAATGAATTCTTTGCTAACTCTGAGGTAAATAATGTAGTTCTGATTGAATATGTAGGTAAATATGGCAACTTTATGGTAAATTATGTCATTCTGATGTTATTCTTAGCTAACTGCAATGCAAAGAAAGCAATTCTGGGGAAATCAGGTAGTCCTGAGGGAAGTGAGGTAATTTTGAGGTAATTCTTAGCTCATTCTGAGGTAAAACAGGCAATCCTAAAGTCAATCAGGTAATTCTAAGGTAAATCAGGTAATTCTTAACTAATGTTTAGGTAAATCTAAGGTAAATAATGTAATTCTGATAAAATATTTAGGAAAATGTGGCAACTTTGTGATAAATTAGGTCATTCTGATGTTATTCTTCGCTAATTCTGATGAAAACAACCTAATTCTGGGGAAATCATGTCGTCCTGAGGTAAGTCAGGAAACTCTGAGGTAAAACAGGCAGTCATAAGGTCAAGCAGGCAATTCTAAAGTAATTCTAAACTAGTTTTGAGATAAATCAGGCAATACTGAGGTCAATCACGAAATTCTGTGGTAAATTTTAAGTAATTCTGAGGTAAATCAGGCAATTATGTGGTAACTGATAATACTGAGTTTATTGTTCAGGTACTTCTCAGGCAAATCATGAAAACTGGAAGTAAAATATGCATGGTTATGACTGGTAACTGGTAATTCTTCACTAATTCTGAGGTTAATATGTACAAAATCTGATAATTCTGAGGTAGAAGCTTTCATTTTAAGGTGAATTTAAAGTAATGTGTTTATCAAGAGGAAATACTTGCTCGTTATAAATTTGCCAAGCACACTTTGGGCCATTATCAATATGAACTGAGCTATTTATCTAATGTCTCTAGTTCCGCTCCATACAGTATCAATAGCACTTTGTGATGACAGCCTTCAGTCATGCTATTAACTGAAACTGATTTAATTAGCTTATGCTTCACACAAAATTTATTTATTTTGCCTACTTTCTTTTTAGCTATTTATCCCTCTGTTTATTCATTCACTGAACACATTTGTACTTCCTGCCATAGAGGACTTTAAGCTTAAAGCATATACGTGGAGCCATGGCCTCACTTTCGTTTATAAATGCCTTGAGACCTCAAGAATGGCACAGGAATAGTTTTAAGCATTAACAATAAATCTAATATCGTCTTTTTTACGATTAAAGTGATTTATATAGGTAGTGGTCTGAGTGAAGGACCTTGATGTTCGTAACGTCACAACAGGAAGTCTATCGGTCTCATCGCCATTTCCGCTATACTAAAACACAGAGCTAACTGCAACTCCGATCCTCCATTTTGAGCTAATTTATCGCCATGCCACGTAGATGTGTTTTTGGCCAGTGCAGCAACATGACAGAAGGTGGATTCGTGGCCCAAGAATGTTCAAACTGCAAAGATTTGGACGCGTTTTGCGAGAAGTTCACGGGCACATTGGGTGGCTATGAAGTGGTCTCTCCTCTGCTCTGCACATTTTACTGAAGACTCGGACAAAACCTCTGATCTGTTGAGGAGCGTTGGCTATAAGCCCGTATTGAAAAAGGGTGCCATACCAACAAGTAAAGGAAAAGAAAACTACAAGAAAAGGACAGTATTTATTTATTTTATTTATTTATTTTTTGAAAAGGAAAGTGAGTTCAGTTGCAGGGCGGCACGGTGGTGTAGTGGTTCGCACTGTCGCCTCACAGCAAGAAGGTCCGGGTTCGAGCCCCGTGGCCGGCGAGGGCCTTTCTGTGCGGAGTTTGCATGTTCTCCCCGTGTCCGCGTGGGTTTCCTCCGGGTGCTCCGGTTTCCCCCACAGTCCAAAGACATGCAGGTTAGGTTAACTGGTGACTCTAAATTGAGCGTAGGTGTGAATGTGAGTGTGAATGGTTGTCTGTGTCTATGTGTCAGCCCTGTGATGGCCTGGCGACTTGTCCAGGGTGTACCCCGCCTCTCGCCCGTAGTCAGCTGGGATAGGCTCTAGCTTGCCTGCAACCCTGTAGAACAGGATAAAGCGGCTAGAGATAATGAGATGAGATGAGATGAGATGAGATGAGATGAGTTCAGTTGCACTAGTCTTCCCGGAGTGAGCCCAGGGTTGTTGCTAAAACCCGGGACAGGACAGGACATAATCGCTTGGGCAGTGACCTCCCTGCAGTTGTTGCTAAAACCAGTGATATCCCGTTCCATCCTGGGTTTTAGTAATTGCCTGAGCCCAGCAGTAATGGCGGAATACACAGTATGAAGAAAAGTGAATGAGTGGAGCAGCCGTCTGATTTCTAACCTGGATATTGCTGCCATCTCGCCCTTACGTGGAAGAAGTGAAAGAACGGAGAACTGAGCAAACAATTGAAAGTCAGATTGTTTCAAAAACAATCGACCTTCAAGGAGTGAGAACACAGACGGGTAAGCAACGACTCTCATTTGGATTAAAAAACAACAACAACAACACGTTGTTTACCTGCATTTAGATGAATACATGTAACTTGTATTGTGTGTTTAAGTTAGCGGTATAAGATTATTTAATTTGCTTCAGAATGTGATTGTCTCAGTTCATCTGATTATTTAATGAGCCTTTTACATTTTATCAGTGAAAATGCATGCATGTACATGTATGTTGCATAAGTTATAACACCTATCCTGTTTTAATGAAAGTCAACCCACAGTCAGTGAAGTCAAATCAGTCTTAGTTGAGCAAGTCGGTAACGGTATTTCTTACTTTCACCATAAATTTTTATTATATGACTTTGGTCTATAGCTGTAAAAGGCCTCGGCCTTTAAACTGGTTATCGCAGTGACGTCACGCACTCAGACATGGGTGGCTCAGCGGGGCAGCTTGAATGCCAACTTTGCAGTTGACTTTAACTCTCAAAAATATATATATATTTTTATTCCCATTTATGCAGCATACAAGAGTCAAGGATGGAGATACTATCCACTCAAAAATGTATTTAAAAATAAAGGCTCTACATATCTCCTTTAAGAATTGAAGGAAAAACACTGCTTAGTCAGCAAGGTGACATTGTGTCAATGGTGAAATTCAATCAGAATCATTGTTTTGGTTCAGGCTGAATATTGAAGGCTAAATAATATTGAATCAATGCTGATTTTTTTTTTTTGCTTTTTTTGATGTTGAAAAGATGAACATTGAATAAGTATTGATAATTGACAGTGGAGCGGCTGGCCCTCATGTCTGTGTTATCTTCTGGCTCTTTGTTTCAGTGGGGCTGTCATAGGTACTATTGCTGGAGTCCCTGCTTGCACTCAGCACATGATATACACTGTTCCTAATCATTACATGACAATGAGCATACCTAACAGTCTGTGTCTCTCTCTCCACTCCCCGTTACTACTGCTACACATACGACTCTTGAGATACCAGTGATCCTTACCTCACGATAATTTCCATGACTGGTCTTGTCAACAGTCTTGACTCAAGTCTCCCTCAATGAACAGCTGATAACTTGAAAAGTTGACAAGCTGCTTTGTGACAACGTCCACTGTTGAAAGTGCCGTACAAATAAAATTGAACTGAATAATATTAATATTGATTTTTTTTTTGTGAAGCTGCATTACCCCACTGGCAATTGCGGCTTAAGGTTGCCATGTTGGCCCATCTGTCCCTTTGTTCAACACTTTAAAGCAACATATCACAAAATCTATTGGGTGCATTTCCATGACATCTGGCGAGCACATGCATGCTCCTCAATAGGTGAACCCTGTGAATTTTTGTGACCTCACAATGCTTCCCTCTAGCACCACCAACAGATGTTTTTGGCTTCTATGCAATATCTCAAAATCTACTGACTGGATCACCATGAAAATTATTATATATATATATATATATAATTTCATTATCTCTAGCCGCTTTATCCTGTTCTACAGGGTCGCAGGCAAGCTGGAGCCTATCCCAGCTGACTATGGGTGAAAGGCGGGGTACACCCTGGACAAGTCGCCAGGTCATCACAGGGCTGACACATAGACACAGACAACCATTCACACTCACATTCACACCTACGCTCAATTTAGAGTCACCAGTTAACCTAACCTGCATGTCTTTGGACTGTGGGGGAAACCGGAGCACCCGGAGGAAACCCACACGGACACGGGGAGAACATGCAAACTCCGCACAGAAAGGCCCTCGCCGGCCACGGGGCTCGAACCCAGAACCTTCTTGCTGTGAGGCGACAGCGCTAACCACTACACCACCGTGCCGCCATATATATATAAAAACGTTGAAGTATATGTATGGATATATTGATGTGTACACACACACACACACACACTGCCTTAACCGATGAGTCATTTTTTTCTTCTACGTAGTTTCTCCATTTTCACAGGCTCAAACATATCATACTAAACAGGCCTAGAAATTCATATATTTTTTCACCAGCCAGCCGGACTAGTTACCTTCCAAAGTAACTCGCCAAACAGAAAATCAACTAGCCAAAATTTGTTCATGTATGAATTTTACTTCTGTCAAAAATAACACAAAAGAGAGTAGTTACCATTGTTCATGATTAATGCACATTTATTTCAAGACCCGAGTATTTTGATACTGTTGTTAAATATATAAATGAGAACAACACAGAGCACCATAATATAATAATATATTGGAAAACTTGGCAACTTGGTGTATGAGTATTGAAAACAAATATACTTACTATCATGACTATAGCACCCAAAATATGTCCAACATGCTTTCTGTATTTAACCATTTATGAGAGAGAAAGCATTAGGAGCTTCATATTGACTAGGAATCAACTTGAAAAAAATTAATTATTCCATAAAAATCGTATCGCAGCCAAGGCCTACCCTGCTCCCACGTTTGCTTATAAGTCCTTTGTCGTTTCTCCTTCTCGTACGCTTTATCGGCGGCCTTTTTCTCCTCTTCAGACCGAGGTCGCTTTGTCCCCGTCTCTGGCGGTTTCTGTACACCTTTCAGAAAATTCCACATCGCAACGTAGCTTTGGCAGATGTAGATGTAAACAACAACAAAAACACATGTTTAAATGGGCGATAATGTGGCCACATCTATTGAATTTGATAACGTGATTACCACGATATTCAACGAGATGCGTTATATGCATGCGCAGTAGTGAAAAAAACCACAGCCTGACTCCTACACGATATGATTCGGAATTCTTCGGTATTTTCCGTCCTGCCGATAAACACATCGATTAACACAGACACGGCACGCGCTTAATATGTGGCGGCTTTAGTTGACGGTGTGTCTGAATCTTCGCTACATATATATTTTTTATTTTCAACTAGCCAGCCGGGCTGGCTAGTGACAGGAATTACCCGCTAAATGATAAATTAAGTCGCCTCGGGCGACCGGACCACCACGAATTTCGAGCCGTGCTAAAGAACTAACATAATTATAAATATTAAGCATCATTTTAATACTTGGATGCGCCACCCCTACTTTGAGTTTGACAAACAGGGAAAACTTTACATTGTCTGAGTTTATATAATTTATATGTTTTGTTATCAATTTATTGGATTAGTTTCTTTTCCAGGGGCGGCACGGTGGTGTAGTGGTTAGCGCTGTCGCCTCATAGCAAGAAGGTCCTGGGTTCGAGCCCCGTGGCCGGCGAGGGCCTTTCTGTGCGGAGTTTGCATGTTCTCCCCGTGTCCGCGTGGGTTTCCTCCGGGTGCTCCGGTTTCCCCCACAGTCCAAAGACATGCAGGTTAGGTTAACTGGTGACTCTAAATTGAGCGTAGGTGTGAATGTGAGTGTGAATGGTTGTCTGTGTCTCTGTGTCAGCCCTGTGATGACCTGGCGACTTGTCCAGGGTGTACCCCGCCTTTCGCCCGTAGTCAGCTGGGATAGGCTCCAGCTTGCCTGCGACCCTGTAGAACAGGATAAAGCGGCTACAGATAATGAGATGAGATGAGATGAAACACCCCATACACATTGCGCAGTTCTAACTTCCTATTTTTTTTGTTTTTTTATTCTTTAGATGCCTTACACCAAGAAGTGAAAGCAAAGAAAAAGGAGTTTGTCTTTTCTGTGACAGTGCAAAAATGGCTCCATGATACCCCTGAATGGCTTGGGAGCATTGCTCATGGTGGAAACCCCTGAGAGTTCATTGAGGAGCTAGTATCTAATGAGGAGTAAGATCACGCTTTGGCCTCAGGAGAGTAGCTTCAGTCCGTGGAAAGCCTCAAGGCTGCAAGCAGGCTGCATTTGGTATAATGGTATATTGTCATGATTTTTCAGACTCCCGGCAATTAGAGCTGTAAAAAAAAAAAGTTTCTATGTGCTTCAGTTTTGTATGAAATTTACGACATTCAAATTTTAGAGCCTTTTACACAGATTGTGCTTTAATAAATTCAGACTTAACATTCCCATCTCATTGTTTTCGGTGCACTATGTAGGATTTAGGGGGATATATTACTATAAATTCATAATTATGTTTTCTTTAATGGGCGGCACGGTGGCGTAGTGGTTAGCGCTGTCGCCTCACAGCAAGAAGGTCCGGGTTTGAGCCCCGTGGCCGGCGAGGGCCTTTCTGTGTGGAGTTTGCATGTTCTCCCCGTGTCCGCGTGGGTTTCCTCCGGGTGCTCCGGTTTCTCCCACAGTCCAAAGACATGCAGGTTAGGTTAACTGGTGACTCTAAATTGAGCGTAGGTGTGAATGTGAGTGTGAATGGTTGTCTGTGTCTATGTGTCAGCCCTGTGATGACCTGGCGACTTGTCCAGGGTGTACCCCGCCTTTCGCCCGTAGTCAGCTGGGATAGGCTCCAGCTTGCCTGCGACCCTGTAGAACAGGATAAAGCGGCTAGAGATAATGAGACGAGATGTTTTCTTTAGTGTATAATCACCTGTAACTAAGAATTGTTGGGTTTCCATAAGCTTAGAATGAGCCCATCATATCTATATAGGGAGCGGGTATCATGTTGTGCTGTAATGTTTTTACAGTAACCCCGAATATACAAATCAAACCCTGGCTCTTGAGAGCGTCTTTGGCATTTCACATTTTTACAAGTGGTGGCTTGGAAAAATCCAGCAGGAAGACAAAGAACAAGAAAGGGAGGTGAAGTTGGAGAAAGAAGGCGTAAATATCAATGAAGTTGTATTCTTGCTTGTGTAATTGTTTTGGCGGTTCCAATAAAATAATATTATGTTCACAGTTTAAGTCTTTTCAAAGTCAAACTACCAACCACGTACCGGGCTTTTAGTTTCAGAAGTCTTAATGACACTCGCATTGTTTTATTTTTATATTTTTATCTTTTTTTACATAGTTTTATGTCACAAATTTATCATAAAGCAGTTGAAATGTTGATTAGCCTAACAGTCACGAAGATAAGCCAAAAATGGACCACTGTTTAAGTGTACTACATACAGTATGCACCCTGTGTAGTACACCAGGGATTCTCAACCTTTTCTACTTTAAGGCCCACCTATTCATTCTCGTAACGAGTCGGAGCCCATTAAAAAAAAAGATCCTCAATTTTTTTGGCTCATTTATTCTATTAGAATCTAATAATCCATTGTAAAGTGTATTAATGGGATAAAAATGCAATAAATGCAATAAAAACAAACTGTTTTTAATTGTCGGTATTGTATTTAAAACTGTATGGATGTGCCAGAAGCCAATATAAAAACCATGCATACAGGGCATTCTAAGTCAAAAGGGATTAATGATCCAAAAGTGGAGTCTGGTCCATTAACACAAGAACTTATTGCCATGTTTGTATCCAGAAAACAAGCACGTTACTAAAACCAAGGAATACACTCAAAAGAAGTGGATATAGAAACCACTCAATGGGATTAGATCCTTACACGCTAACAAAAAAGGATTTTTTTTTCATATGAGTTGGAAAATTATCCATCCGTTGAGTTCCCCGATATCTCAAGCTACCTGGTGCTGCAGACATCGTTCTACATGGACACACAGATGAAAACCTGGAAGAGCATGGAGGTGTGCAACTTTTTATACGTGGCTGGGTTAAAGATCTGGGGATCAAGAAACTACAAGATAGACGGCGGTAGACGGATCTAAGTGCAGGAAGAGTGTTTTATGAGCAGGTGTGATATTTACAAAAACAAAATACCAATGAAAGCAAAGCAGAATCATAAAGCAGAGTATTTAAACAGCATTATAAACATGGCTAGAAACAAATTTGACAGTGTTAATGATAATACTTCACAAAGCCTCTGTGAAAACAGCTTCCGTATCTGCATGTGCTGATTGCATTCAAATCAGTATCAGGTGTTTCCCATAACAACCGGGTCCCGAGTGTGCGCAATGAGCTCTGTGAGCGAGCATGTCCGCTCGAACTGCGCCAGACTCAAGTGTGCAAAGGCATGAGAGTGCTGTGTGACCACAACTTTTAGCTCACATTTACATCACCAAGCATCACCGCCGAAATACCTCATTTTTATCGATAACCCATGGCAAAGCATCGCGAGCTATAGTGTGACTGTAGCTTAATGAGGCAGATGTGACGTCAGATGCAACTCAGCAATTGCACCCTACTATGAGTAAAAAGTAGCTTCAACTTGTAAAAAAATTGTGGCCCACTAGATGGCGCTTCATGGCCCACTAATGGGCTGCGGCCCAGTGGTTGAGAAACACTGTAGTGCATGACTACACCACAAATTTATTGGAAGCCCACCTAAAACAACCAAAATGTAGATTAGCCTAATGGTTGCTAAGATTAAAAAATAAATAAATAAATAAATAAATAAATAAAAATAATGCGCATGTACTGCCCCTGGGATGAACCTGCTGGTGTCAGCATGCAGCTCTGCAGATAAATGTTATTGCACCTGATGGCCACCATAGGGTCAAATACTCATCTCATCTCATTATCTCTAGCCGCTTTATCCTTCTACAGGGTCGCAGGCAAGCTGGAGCCTATCCCAGCTGACTACGGGCGAAAGGCGGGGTACACCCTGGACAAGTCGCCAGGTCATCACAGGGCTGACACATAGACACAGACAACCATTCACACTCACATTCACACCTACGCTCAATTTAGAGTCACCAGTTAACCTAACCTGCATGTCTTTGGACTGTGGGGGAAACCGGAGCACCCGGAGGAAACCCACGCGGACACGGGGAGAATATGCAAACTCCACACAGAAAGGCCCTCGCCGGCCACGGGGCTCGAACCCAGGACCTTCTTGCTGTGAGGCGACAGCGCTAACCACTACACCACCGTGCCGCCTAGGGTCAAATACATGCTTGGAAAAGGGAGTGCTGAGGATGGAGTATTCAGTTGGTTGCAATCTGCCACCTCACCATTAGATGGCACTAAATTCTACATAGTGCACCTTTAAGTCATATTGTCATCCAATTTATCATAACCTGTCCAAAAACTCTCTGCATTTTAAAGCCACAATGGAATAACATCTTGCTTTTCTTGAATATGATGCTATTTCTTGTTCTTGTAAATAAATACAATTGCATGTGAATTAATGTCCGAATCAAGAAGAAGAAGAAACCTTTATTTGTCACACACACACTTCAAGCACAGTGAAATTCATCCTCTGCATTTAACCTACCTGAAGCAGTGAACACATGCACACACACCCACAGCAGTGGGCAGCCACGCTACAGCACCCAGGGGTTAGGTACCTTGCTCAAGGGCACTTCAGCCCAAGGCCGCCCCACGTTAACCTAACTGCGTGTCTTTGGACTCTGGGGGAAACCGGAGCACCCGGAGGAAACCCACGCAGACTCCACACAGAAAGGCCCTCGCCGGCCGCTGGGTTCAAACCCGGAACCTTCTTGCTGTGAGGCGACCGCGCTAACCACTACACCACATGTTAACTCTATCCTTGAGCATAATCAAGGATGTTTTAGTTCCTTTGTTTGAGTTTGTGACTTTTTGGTTCAAAATCATGTTACTTGCAGCTCCATGCTGTTTGACTGAAAGCAGACAAAACTGACATGATGTTTTTCTGGCATGTTAACTCAATCCTTGAGCATAATTTGAAAGAACATTTCAATTGATTTGATGTCTGTCTGTATCTGTTTTTCGTTGTTGAAATGGCATTATTTTAGGATGCAAACCTGATGAAAATTTAATGTTAAAATTTCATTGGTACTGTAGTTTCATTGATGTGTAAGCCTTGAGTCAATATTGGTCTGCTATCCAGGTTGAAATTAGAATCCTTCACGAATAAAATCCAAAAGCAGACATATTTTTGGTTTTAATTCAGACCTGGGAGTTTTCATTTGTTGTGACATAACCAGTGAAAAAGAACAAGTGAAAGACTGATATAAACCCCTTTGACAAACTGAATCTTTGGATGAAGAAATATACCGTAACGTTTTGTGATGCTAGCTAATCCGAGTTAATAAATCTCACTTCTCTTTTGCACTGCTCTTACATCATCATCTGAAGGAAGATCAAATGGAGCTGTACTAATCCTGTGGGAACAAAACAAATCTCCAGCTCACATGAGGATGAAAAAATGGCTACCAACGTCAGAGATTGCCAAAAACCAAGTTGGCACGATACCTCATATCTGATTTGCTCTTCCATTTTAAATTCTGAGCATGTTGATGATCTGATATCCCATCGCTCATGAAATCAGGGGACATTATGGAATTCATTAACTCTGCACCAGTGTGCGCAACACACTTCTTCCCATGGTGAGACGGTAATGTGGCTCATTATGTCACGCTGTGAAACCCGTGAATCGATGCCACCTCGGACTACCCTGAGAGCCATATCGAAGGAGTTTGTATTAGCATAAGGGGTAGGAAAAACACAGCAAAACACTATGGCATGGCGAAGAAACAGAAAGCAAGCCCTATTAACAGCTTGTGCGTATTTCTGGTTTATATGTTAGGCGATGACTTCTTGTTACTTGTTCTTGTTACTTTAATAGTTGAGTAAAACACAAACAAACAATTTTTTTTTCCCTATAAATTTGGTGCAAGACCAATGTTGAATCTCAGCTGTGATGTGTGTGGGCTGGTGGTCTGTAGAGACAGTTGGGCTTAGAATACAGCTTGAGCGTTCAATCTACATTTAATCAAGCGCTAATCAGCAGCTCTTAAAATGATACATGATATAGCCCCTGGGCGGCACGGTGGTGCAGTGGTTAGTGCTGTCGCCTCACAGCAAGAAGGTCCGGGTTCGAGCCCCGTGGCCGGCGAGGGCCTTTCTGTGTGGAGTTTGCATGTTCTCCCCGTGTCCGCGTGGGTTTCCTCCGGGTGCTCCGGTTTCCCCCACAGTCCAAAGACATGCAGGTTAGGTTAACTGGTGACTCTAAATTGACCGTAGGTGTGAATGGTTGTCTGTGTCTATGTGTCAGCCCTGTGATGACCTGGCGACTTGTCCAGGGTGTCCCCCGCCTTTCGCCCGTAGTCAGCTGGGATAGGCTCCAGCTTGCCCATAACCTTGCATAGGATACAGTAAGTGGTTACAGATAATGGATGGATTTCTTTCTTTTTTTCCAGTTTCTATACAAAATAGTGCAGAAACAACTACCACAGGGTTGACAAAGTCACATGATAGGTAGCTGTCGTGATTATTTTCATGATAACACAGGAATTGGGGATAAGGCACACTTTGGCAGGGCTTTCTCCAGGTGAAAGTTGGCATAGTGCATGAGCCTTGGGTGACCAACAACAGCAGAAGTTTGGAACCACTTGTTTATGTCCTCTGTGAACTGTATTTTCCCCACCTGCACTGTGTTAAGACCTGCTCCAACTCTGCTTCTGATTGACCATGTTAGTCTTAACCTTAACCAACCTAACCAAGCCCCTGGACCCTCTGACCCACCTATGGGGTTCACATCTTTGTCATAGTTCTCCCAAGAAATACATCTCTTTCACTGTCAATTCTCTCTCATTCCCATCACCTTCCTTCTCCATTATCTCACGCTCTCTTTGTGTGATCTTATCCTCCAGTCCTTGACCAAGACCAAAGTGTTAACAACTCCCACTTGTCCTCAACCAACAGCAAGCCATCATTTTCTCCATCAGCTTTCAGTCCCCAATGACAAGAATGCAGGGGTAAAAATAATATGCTGCAGATTGTTTCCCCCCTTATTTCCTTCCACTTCCTGAAGCTGGTGGATTTTAAGAGGCAGCTGACAGGAACAGGCATCTCACTCTTCCTTGTGTGAAGAGTGAGATGCCTCTTCAATCAAGCCACCTCTGCCATGAAAAGATGAGAAGATCGGAAAGAGAGGGAAAGAGAAGGAAATAACCAACCTGGAGAAGAAAATAAAGAAAAAAGTGGGAGTGCTGACAGCAAAGGACCATGTTATGTGGTCAACTGCGTTTTGCTTTCCTACTTCCTGTTTACACCCTCTCACACATGCTATGGTGTGAGAAGGAGTGTCACTGAAAACTTCATCTAAAAAGGAAGCTGTGGACTCATGCACAGGTCAATCAATAGTTAATGGCTAGACTAGAATAATGTCTAAGGGGGGAAAAAAACCTGAATGTGCTGTTTTATGGGGAAAAATAATCAACCATTAATTTTATAAAAATAAAATGTATTATCTCATCTCATTATCTCTAGCCGCTTTATCCTGTTCTACAGGGTCGCAGGCAAGCTGGAGCCTATCCCAGCTGACTGCAGGCGAAACGTGGGGTACACCCTGGACAAGTCGCCAGGTCATCACAGGGCTGACACATTTGGCCCTTTTCCACTACCCTTTTTCAGCTCACTTCAGCTCGCTTCAGCTCACTTCAGCCCGACATGGCTCGCGTTTCGACTACCAAAGAACAGCACGACTCAGCTCGCTTCAGCCCTGCTTAGCCCCTAAAACTCGCACCGTTTTGGAGTGGGGCTGAAGCGAGCCAAAGCGAGCCGAGTGAGGCTGGGGGCGTGAGCAGACACTCCCCTGTGCACTGATTGGTGAGGAGGAGTGTCCTCACATGCCCACACATGCCCCGCGAGCACGCTGGGATCTGTAAACACTGTAAACCCGGAAGAAGAAGAATTACGAGAATTTCTGAAGCCTTATGCGCCTCGCCTCATCTATACGCTCTTGCCAGTATCTGTTGGCGTTGTCGGTGACAACAAGCCACAGCACCAAGACCAGCAACACTAACGACTCCATGTCCTCCATGTTTATTGTTTACTATTCGGGTTGTGAGACTATCGCTTAAAAGATCACTGATGTCACTGTTTGCGCCGCTTAACGACATCACGTGACGTCCACCCGCTTTCGCTAACTCCACCCAATGTGTCCACCCACTTCCAGCCAGCACGGTTCAGCGCGGTTGTAGTCGAAATGCAACTTCAATAGCCCCGCTCAGCTCGACTCAGCCCAACTCGGCACGGCACGGCTCAGCCCGACTCAGCCGCGTTTGTAGTGGAAAAGCGGCAATAGACACAGACAACCATTCACACTCACATTCACACCTACGGTCAATTTAGAGTCACCAGTTAACCTAACCTGCATGTCTTTGGACTGTGGGGGAAACCGGAGCACCCGGAGGAAACCCACGCGGACACGGGGAGAACATGCAAACTCCACACAGAAAGGCCCTCGCCGGCCACGGGGCTCGAACCCCGACCTTCTTGCTGTGAGGCGACAGCGCTAACCACTACACCACCGTGCCGCCCCTAAAATGTATTATAATAATTTAAATAATCAACCTTCCTGATTTTTTTTTTGAATTTGGAATACTAATTTGACTGAATGTATGTTTTAGAGTGTGCATTTGGGGATAAGGAGTACACTCTGTTGGTTATTTTTTTCTGAAATATTCACTGTCATTAAATACCCAGTTTTGTGACAGGATTCTGCCTCACTTAGGAGGTGCAAAAGCCTTTCTTGCACTCACGAAGCTGGCATTTTACCATGTATGAGTTTCACCTTGAAATAATCTTAGCAAGCCTGTAAAGCGAGTTAAGTAGCACTCTTGATTCCTTTCATTTCATCTGAGTCGGGGAAAAGGCGCACGGAGGACAAGGCCTCATTTTCAACAGTGCGAGTTAGAAAGACAGAAGACCAGGAAAAAAAATTCATGAAACAGGAATGAAAAATAATGAAAAGAAATATTAAGAATCACAAACAAGTCAGCTAATGATGAAATATATAAATTGGCTGATGATAATAATAAGAGTGCGATTATTTCAACATGGCTCATCACAACCTTGCTCCTAGGTCTATTTATCATCACAGTATCAGAGTGAATCATCAAGTATTGCAGTCCTCCTGCCTTGCTTCTGTTATAATTTACTAGTGCTTCATTAGCATGCAGAATTATGAAAATGACAAATCAGCAGTGATTTTTCTCACCACAGCTATCCCCATGTATCCACGACGAATAATTAAGATTGCACCATTTACATAAAGAGCCTCAATTTCTTTTAGCATCTGCATAATTCATTTTGGCTTGCAGGGACAAGGGAAGGGCAGGACCATGAGCAAGATTCATCAAAACTGTGTCAAGATAATATCCTTGCTTGATCAGCTGAGTGCAAAAAAAAAAAAAAAACAGGAGCGGAGTGTATCTCGGGATTACAGCAGCCAATGCCAAAACATACACCCTGACAAACTTCTCTTTAAATTAGCATTTGATTCATGGCCTCATCCACAGCAAGCTCCAGAAGAGTTTCTTTTAAATGATTTATTTGGGAAGGAAGCGTATTAAGATGATTCGTCAACATGAGGCCCCTTAACTGCCATACTTAACTGCAAATGGATATTTTCGGGTGTAGGGGGAGAACGGGGTTGGTAGTCACACCTTTTACTTTTATTTGAACTCCTCCAAAACTGTATCCTTAATAGTGTCCCTTTCAATCTGTAATGGAAGCATACAGTGTCAGGTAGAAATACGGTACCTTCAGCTTATTCTGTTTAAAAGATGTGTACTGTGAAATATGTTTTGTGAAATTGTGGGGTGGGTAATCGCACACTGGGGAGCTGGTTGTCCCTACAGTGATGCTTGAAAGTTTGTGAACCCTTTAGAATTTTCTATATTTCTACATAAATATGACCTAAAACATCATCAGATTTTCACACAAGTCTTAAAAGTAGATAAAGAGAACCCAGTTAAACAAATGAGACAAAAATATTATACTTGCTCATTTATTTATTGAGGAAAACCATCCAATATTACATATCTGTGAGTGGC
The DNA here is from genome assembly GCF_027579695.1 of Neoarius graeffei. Taxonomy (NCBI): domain Eukaryota; kingdom Metazoa; phylum Chordata; class Actinopteri; order Siluriformes; family Ariidae; genus Neoarius; species Neoarius graeffei. The sequence continues at coordinate 65,462,581 of NC_083584.1, forward strand.
AAAAGTATCTGAACCTTTGCTTTCAGTATCTGGTGTGACCCCCTTGTGTAACTGCAACTAAACGTTTGCGGTAACTGTTGATCAGTCCTGCACACCGGCTTGGAGGAATTTTAGCCCGTTCCTCCATACAGAACAGCTTCAACTCTGGGATGTTGGTGGGTTTCCTCACATGAACTGCTCGCTTCAGGTCCTTCCACAACATTTCGATTGGATTAAGGTCAGGACTTTGACTTGGCCATTCCAAAACATTCACTTTATTCTTCTTTAACCATTCTTTGGTAGAACAACTTGTGTGCTTAGGGTCGTTGTCTTGCTGCATGACCCACCTTCTCTTGAGATTCAGTTCATGGACAGATGTCCTGACATTTTCCTTTAGAATTTGCTGGTATAATTCAGGATTCATTGTTCCATCAATGATGGCAAGCCGTCCTGGCCCAGATGCAGCAAAACAGGCCCAAACCATGATACTACCACCACCATGTTTCAATCAATCAATCAATCAATCAATCAATCAATCAATCAATCAATCAAATTTTATTTATATAGCCCTTTACAATAACCAAAAGGTACCCAAAGTGCTTTACATCAAAGCCATAAAACAGAACACCAAAACACATAAAAACACAGGTTTTGACTGTGGAAGGTGCCACCGTGCTGCAGATTACCAAAAGCCTTTCAGAAGTACATGAAATAAAACAGACGAAACGAAGCACCCCTCAAAAACAAGACTCCCCTAGTCAGGATTGTCTGCCAATCTAAAAAAGTAGGTTTTCAACTTTGATTTAAAAAGGCCGGGATCAATAGTGGTGCGAATGTCGGGGGGCAGATTGTTCCACAGTCTGGGAGCAGCGACAGCAAAAGAACGATCACCCCACTGTTTATATCTCGACCTGGGAACTTCTAACAGAAGCTGACCCGAAGAACGCAGGGCCCTACCATGATCACGAAGAGTTAAAATCTCAGACAAGTAAGAGGGAGCCAGGCCATTGATGGTATTAAAAATAAACAACAGAAGTTTAAAATCAATTCTAAAACGGACTGGAAGCCAGTGGAGTGACGACAACACAGGAGTAATGTGTTCACGTCTAGACGTGCTTGTTAAAAATCGGGCCGCAGCGTTCTGTACCAGTTGAAGACGTAAAATTGAAGACTGGCTGAGGCCAACATACAGGGCATTACAATAGTCCAGTCTCAAACTGATAAATGTATGAATTGCCTTCTCGAGATCCTGCCGACTGAGAAACGGCTTCGCTTTGGCCAAGAGACGAAGTTGAAAAAAGCTCGTTCTAACAACAGAACTAATCTGTTTATCAAATTTAAGCCCACTGTCAAACGTTACCCCAAGGTTTTGTACAAATGGTTTAAAAAAGGGGGCCAGAGTACCAAAATTTGTTGTAAAAACATTTGACATGGGTGACGTGCCAAATAAAATACATTCTGTTTTGCTGTTGTTCAAATGCAAAAAGTTCCGTGCCAGCTACTGCTTTACATCAGTAATACAATCCAGTAACTTAGTAAGCGTCGTATTTTCATTGGGTCTCATGGGCAAATATATCTGCAAATCATCAGCATAAAAATGAAAAGACAGATTGTGTTTTTTTTTATAATTGATCCCAGAGGTAACATGTACAAAGAAAACAGAATAGGGTCGAGAATAGAGCCCTGTGGCACCCCACAAGAGAGGGATGCATATGAAGAACAGAGGTCGCCAATCATCACAGCGAAGCTCCTATTTGCCAAGTATGACCTAAACCATTGGAGAGCAGTGCCACGAATGCCAACATACTGCTCTAGGCGAGATACAAGGACTACATGGTCAACTGTATCAAAGGCTGCTCTAAGGTCAAGCAACACCAGCATGGCAGGATTCCCAGTATCCACAGACAGAGCGATACCATTGTGCACCTTTAACAGTGCTGACTCAGTGCTATGTCGGGATCTGAAACCAGGCTGGAATTTATCAAGAACAGAATTTCTCTCTAAAAATGACTGTAATTGAATAAAAACAACTTTTTCTAAAACCTTAGAAAGAAAAGGCAAATGGGAGACAGGCCTAAAATTGGACAGAACAGAAGGGTCAAGATGTGTTTTTTTAAGCAGGGGCCTAACTACAGCATGTTTAAAGGCAGCTGGGACAGACCCAGAATTAAGACAAGTATTTATAAAAACAAGCAAACTTGACCCAATAGAATTAAAAACCTCCTTCAAAAACTTGACTGGAATGACATCTAAGGGACAGTTAGTGGGTTTCACAGATGGGATAAGGTTCTAATGCTGGAATGCAGTGTTTTCCTTTCTCCAAACATAACACTTCTCATTTAAACCAAAAAGTCCTATTTTGGTCTCATCTGTCCACAAAACATTTGTCCAATAGCCTTCTGGCTTGTCCACGTGATCTTTAGCAAACTGCAGATGAGCAGCAATGTTCATTTTGGAGAGCAGTGGCTTTCTCCTTGCAACCCTGCCATGCACACCATTGTTGTTCAGTGTTCTCCTGATGGTGGACTCATGAACATTAAAATTAGCCAATGTGAGAGAGGCCTTCAGTTGCTTAGAAGTTACCCTGGGGTCCTTTGTGACCTTGCCAACTATTACACTCCTTGCTCTTGGAGTGATCTTTGTTGGTCGACCACTCCTGGGGAGGGTAACAATGGTCTTGAGTTTCCTTCATTTGTACACAATCTGTTTGACTGTGGATTGGTGGAGTCCAAACTCTTTAGAGATGGTTTTGTAACCTTTTCCAGCCTGATGAGCATCAACGACACTTTTTCTGAGGTTCTCAGAAATCTCCTTTGTTCGTGCCATGACACACTTCCACAAACATGTGTTGTGAAGATCAGACTTTGATAGATCCCTGTTCTTTAAATAAAACAGGGTGCCCACTCACACCTGATTGTCATCCCATTGATTGAAAACACCTGACTCTAATTTCACCTTAAAATTAACTGCTAATCCTAGAGGTTCACATACTTTTGCCACTCACAGATGTGTAACATTGGATCATTTTCCTCAATAAATAAATGACCAAGTATAATATTTTTGTCTCATTTGTTTAACTGGGTTCTCTTTATCTACTTTTAGTACTTGTGTGAAAATCTGATGATGTTGTAGGACATTTACGCAGAAATATAGAAAAATCTAAAGGTTTCACAAACTTTCAAGCACCACTTTCATGAGGAAAAGTAAAAAAGTGGAGTCATTATCTCATCTCATCTCATTATCTCTAGCCGCTTTATCCTTCTACAGGGTCGCAGGCAAGCTGGAGCCTATCCCAGCTGACTATGGGCGAAAGGCGGGGTACACCCTGGACAAGTCGCCAGGTCATCACAGGGCTGACACATAGACACAGACAACCATTCACACTCACATTCACACCTACGGTCAATTTAGAGTCACCAGTTAACCTAACCTGCATGTCTTTGGACTGTGGGGGAAACCGGAGCACCCGGAGGAAACCCACGCGGACACGGGGAGAACATGCAAACTCCACACAGAAAGGCCCTCGCCGGCCCCGGGGCTTGAACCCAGGACCTTCTTGCTGTGAGGCGACAGCGCTAACCACTACACCACCGTGCCACCGGAGTCATTATTAAAAATTAATTTAAAAATGTTTATTTCATTGAAATGAAACAACCTCACAATATCCTTGACTGAGGAAAGATAAACAGTCATTATTTATTCTGCCAGCTGACTTTCCTGCTCTTCACTGAAAACTAAATGATTTTTCACACACCCTACTGGGAGGGATGGGCAGATTGCATCTCCAGCAACTTCTGATGGACTTATTTTATGACAGTATCTTGCCAGTGTTCTGTAATTAATCTGAAATTCCTTCGCAGTGGCTTTGATGGTTTGGTTCTGCAGCGTCACCTCTCTGACTGTCCTTAGCATTACATCTGGCAGAGTCTGGCCCTGGTTTGTCTTCCTGACAAAATTCCTACCCATTTTTCTATCTAAAAGAAAAATAAAGAGTAGATATATCACACTAGGCATGTCTCTGCCAACAAAGGGGCTGGTTGTCTCGTGTGACAACCAATCCCGAAGAGAATGTAACAACCATCCCCAACTGAGCTGTTTTGCTAATGCTAATGCTAGCATCCACCTGTTGTAGCATAGCTAAGAAAAAAAAAACATATCAAAACTAGAGCTCTCCCTTCAAACTAATTAATTGTAATATTTTTTTACAAACCCATTGTGTAAAAAACTAGAAAAGAAATATTTACAGAGAAATATTTACATTTTCTAGAAAACCTAAAAAACGTAAATATTCAAGTGTTGAATACTTACATTTTGACATGAAAAGCATGAATATTCTCATGCCCTCTAGTGAGTGAGTTTTGATGAGTGTGAAAATCAACCCATGTGGCAACCAACCCTGTTCTCCCCTACTGCTGATATAAAACAAACAAACAAATAAACAAATAAAACAAACAAACAAAAAAACTGCAGATGTGCTATCATTTTACTCACAATTTTTACTTTACTATTAATTTTAGTAAACAAGCGCTAATAAGGTGCTTTCGGAACAGAGGAACTTTTTCATAGTTCTTAAAACTGTTGGAGGAAGTGCCGCCTTTTTTGTGTCTCCACCCTACAGGAACTGAAAATGATCATAGTTCTTCGAACAGCATTTTGAGGATTTTTTTTTTTAGCTCCGACATCAGGAAAAATACTCTCCTGGCACAAGAAGAACCACGAGTCAGCTTACAGTACGTCACTTCAGCGTTCCTACTGGTGGTGCGAATGCAAAGAGAAAAAAGCCCTTGAAGGTAGGTCGTTCTCAGGGGAGCTCTCCAGTTGGTAGTTCATCTCAGTAAGTTTCTTGAACTGTTTGGTCCTACAGAAAGCACCTATAGAGTTTTATTGGGGCAGGCATCATGCTGCCCCATGATCAACGGAGGTGCTGCATATGGAAGTGTGCTAGGATAAAGCCACCAGGCTCTATGAAGCAAATAATCAGAATTACATCTAATAAAGTGCAGGCGGTGTATCTATCACTACGTTCACACTGCAAGGCTTAATGCTCAATTCCGATTTTCTGGTGAAATCCGATTTTTTTGTGAGGTCATTCACATTAACAAATATATGCGACTTGTATGTGATCCTCAGTATGAACGAAAAGCGACCTAAAAGTCTCGGACGAAACCTCTGATCTGTTGAGGAGCGTTGGCTATAAGCCCGTATTGAAAGAGGGTGCAGTACCAACAATTAAAGAAAACTACGAGAAAAGGAAAGTATTTATTTATTTATTTTATTTTATTTTTTTTAAAAGGAAAGTGAGTTCAGTTGCACCAGTCCTCCTGGAGTGAGCCCAGGGTTGTTGCTAAAACCCGTGATGGGATGGGACATATCGCTCAGGCAGTGACCTCCCCGCAGTTGTTGCTTAAACCGGTGACATCCCGTTCCGTCCTGGGTTTTAGTAATTGCCTGAGCCCAGCAGTAATGGCGGAATACACAGTATGAAGAAAAGTGAATGAGTGGAGCAGCCGTCTGATTTCTAACCTGGATATTGCTGCCATCTCGCCCTTATGTGGAAGAAGTGAATGAACGGAGAACTGAACGAACAACTGAAAGTCAGATTGTTTCAAAAACAATCGGCCACAATATCGGCCTTCAAGAAGCGAGAACACAGACGGGTAAGCTCCAACTCTCATTTGGATAAAAAAAAACATGTAGTTTACCTGCATTTAGATTAATACATGTAACTTGTATTGTGTGTTTAACACTACGTTCACACTGCAAGGCTTAATGCTCAATTCCGATTTTTTGTGAAATCCGATTTTTTTGTGAGGTCGTTCACATTAACAAATATATGTGACTTGTATGTGATCCTCAGTATGAACGAAAAGCGACCTAAAAGTGTTCCGCATGCGCATTGCAGGATACGACGACGTCACACGCAGTGAGCATGGCCAGTGTTTACGGAAGTAACCTAAAGTTTCCTGTGTATGACAGTAGCCAGCATGGAGTACCTGGCGATGATGCAGTTGTTGTTGCGACGGAGCCAGAACATGCACTGATGTTAAGGAGGAAGTTGAGAAGGAAGAGGGCAAGGGTTTTGTTGTTGTAACTTTTTTTGAGAGACCCGCCGCCTACTTCAGCGCAGAATAGTGACGTTTGTGGCTTGTTGATGACGTGTAAGTCGGATGAATGCGACCTGGCGGTTCAGACTGAAGTCGCATATGAAAAGAGCGGATAGGAATCGGAATTAGGACCACATATCCAAACGGCCTGGGTCGGATTTGAAAAAATCGGATCTGTGTCGTTCATATTGTCAATAAAAGATCGGATACAGGTCACATATGGGCGAAAAAATCGGATTTGAGTCACTTCAGCCTGCAGTCTGAACATAGTGAAAGATGGATAGAACCATTTCTATTGTAAGATATATTCCAAAGATTGTGAGAGGGAAAGGGAGATGATGGAGTTGATAGTGTATATTAGAAATGTGTATAAAGACTTTTTTTTCCAAGAAGAAAACATCTTTTCTTTCTTTTCTTCTTTCTTTCTTTTATTTTTCAGATTTTCAGATGTAGTTGCTGAAACCTGGCAACCCTGGTTCATGATATCAGCTCCACTGTGTTTGTCTCACACATGGGAACACACCTGCTGGATCAAATAGTTAAACAAAGGCAGTTATTCTCGAAAATCGCTAGATAGTAGCCTATAAATCAAGCTAAATAGCCTCTCAACTTTTATCAATATCATTATTAATGTGGTCGTCCTGCACCACCAAAATCTATGATTACAAACTACTACTGGTTGCTTTAAAAATTACAAGAGTAATCTGCTTTAGTTCATTCATACAAGAGTGGTATCCTGGGAGAAGCCTTCATATGGTGAAAAGTTCCAACTAATACCACTATCACACAAAGTTATAATCGCCATGCAGGTCATGAGTTCAAACCCCAGCACTGCCAAGCTGCCATTGTGATCCTTGATCATGACCCTTAACCTTCAATTCCTCAGTTGTATCCTGCTTCAAATCTAAGCTGCTTTGGATAAAAGTCTGAAATAAATAAGCAAACAGAGTAGATTATGTTTTGTTTTAAGTGAGAGTTGGTATTTTTTGCTCTTGGACACCCCCTAGCAGGGCAGGAATTTCACGAGGGCCACGAGGGCCATGGCCCTCGTGCCCTCTCAATTTGGCCTTGTGCCCTTGGAAAAAAATATCATTGTTTTATTTTATGGCCTTGGTGCCCTGGCTTTTGGCCTTCATGCCCTCAAAAAATTGACAGCACAAAAGGCCAAGTGGCCTTGCCCCAAAATGATGAAATTCCAGGCCTGCCCCCTAGAGTTGTGGAGTGTATTTCACTTTTATACTACTGTTGTAAATTTAAGTTGCGCTTTGAACTCCCCTCACATGCAGCTATTCATGGGCGTTTGTGCAAATGATATAGAATCAGCAGAAGTAAAAAAAACAAGCATTTTACACAAATGTGACTGTGTAGTTTTATTTTTTGGGACATCGGTGATGAACACTAGCATGAAAAAATGAACAAAGCTTTAGTTTTCTTGAAATACCGTGTTTGCATTTTCAGGCCATATAAATTGTTTGTTAAGCATTTGAATCTGGAGTATGTGTGTAATCAACATGATATGTGCACATATTGCACATAATATACATTGGGCAGGGGCGGCACGGTGGTGTAGTGGTTAGCGCTGTCGCCTCACAGCAAGAAGGTCCTGGGTTCGAGCCCCGGGGCCGGCGAGGGCCTTTCTGTGTGGAGTTTGCATGTTCTCCCCGTGTCCGCGTGGGTTTCCTCCGGGTGCTCCGGTTTCCCCCACAGTCCAAAGACATGCAGGTAAGGTTAACTGGTGACTCTAAATTGACCGTAGGTGTGAATGTGAGTGTGAATGGTTGTCTGTGTCTATGTGTCAACCCTGTGATGACCTGGCGACTTGTCCAGGGTGTACCCCGCCTTTCGCCCGTAGTCAGCTGGGATAGGCTCCAGCTTGCCTGCGACCCTGTAGAAGGATAAAGCGGCTAGAGATAATGAGATGAGATGAGATACATTGGGCAATGTAATTTATTACACGATAGCTGAGATAGGTTTGCAAAGTTGCAAGCTTTCAAGGCTTATATAACATGAGATTGACAAAGACTTAAACGTTTTGACATGACATTAATTTATTTATTTGCATGCTAGCCTGAGATGAGGCTGAAGTTCGATGACTTTTGTCACCTGGAAAAAAATACAAATCTCTGTGAGACAGGGCTAACACCAATAACATTAGAGCGCAGATCGCAATCTTTCATAAAGAACATTGGCAAGGACGTACACTCTGCTGTCAGATTGTCATTGTTTTCCTGTTAGCCGTGAGACAGATAACTACTTGTGTCTTGAATTAAACATGCATGCTCAGACTTTTTTTTTTCTGCACTGCAAATCAAAATTTGCACAAGTATTGCACACAACTTGGAACAGTAGAATGCTAAGACATGTTACCATAACCAGAACCATACTAACACTGACATATCTAATGCTGAGGGATGCTAACAGGCAAAGAACAGCTAATCAATTAAATTAAGCTGACAAAACATGGATGCACCTGAAATGATGCAAACTTTGGTGGCAAGCTCACCAACAAAGCTAGAGACCAACCACTGAAAGAGCTCTTATTACCAGGACTGGTGTTCAAGTGTTATCTACAAAGTAGTGTTGTAGTATTTGAGACCAATCTTGGTCTCAAGCCCAAGTGTCAATATTACTTTTTGATGGTCTCAGTCTCAGAAATAGAGGACTCAGGATTTTATTTCATGACCAGTCAAGACTGGCAGCAAATGTGGGGATTTCACTAAATTGCCTGTGCATTGTCTGATTTCCATCCATCCATCTATTATCTGTAGCCGCATATCCTATGCAGAGTCTCAGGCAAGCTGGAGCCTATCCCAGCTGACTATGGGCGAGAGGCAGGATACACCCTGGACAAGTAGCCAAATCATTGCAGGACTGACACATAGAGACAAACAACAAGTCACACTCACATTCACACCTACAGTGCTGCTTGAAAGTTTGTGATGCTCATCAAGCGTTGTTGATGCTCATCAGGCTGGAAAAGGTTACAAAACCATCTGTAAAGAGTTTGGACTCCACCAATCCACAGTCAGACAGATTGTGTACAAATGGAGGAAATTCAAGACCATTGTTACCCTCCCCAGGAGTGGTCGACCAACAAAGATCACCCCAAGAGCAAGGCGTGTAAAAGTCAGCAAGGTCACAAAGTACCCCGGGATAACTTCTAAGCAACTGAAGGCCTCTCTCACATTGGCTAATGTTCATGTTCATGAGTCCACCATCAGGAGAACACTGAACAACAGTGGTGTGCATGGCAGGGTTGCAAGGAGAAAGCCACTGCTCTCCAAAAAGAACGTTGCTGCTCGTCTGCAGTTTCCTAAAGATCATGTGGACAAGCCAGAAAGCTATTGGAAAAATGTTTTGTGGACGGATGAGACAAAAATAGGATTTTTTTGGTTTAAATGAGAAGCGTTATGTTTGGAGAAAGGAAAACACTGCATTCCAGCATAAGAACCTTATCCTGCCTGTGAAACATGGTGGTAGTAGTATCATGGTTTGGGCCTGTTTTGCTGCATCTGGTCCAGGACAGCTTGCCATCATTGATGGAATGATGAATTATGAATTATACCAGCCAATTGGAAAGGAAAATGTCAGGACATCTGTCCATGAACTTAATCTCAAGAGAACGTGGGTCATGCAGCAAGACTATGACCCTAAGCACACAAGTCATTCTACCAAAGAATGGTTAATGAAGAATAAAGTTAATGTTTTGGAATGGCCAAGTCAAAGTCCTGACCTTAATCCATTCGAAATGTTGTGGAAGGACCTGAAGCGAGCAGTTCATGTGAGGAAACCCACCAACGTCCCAGAGTTGAAGCTGTTCTGTATGGAGGAATGGGCTAAAATTCCTCCAAGCCGGTGTGCAGGACTGATCAACAGTTACCGCAAACGTTTAGTTGCAGTTATTGCTGCACAAGGGGGTCACACCAGATACTGAAAGCAAAGGTTCACATACTTTTGCCACTCACAGATATGTAATATTGGATCATTTTCCTCAATAAATAAATGACCAAGCATAATATTTTTGTCTTATTTGTTTAACTGTGTTCTCTTTATCTACTTTTAAGACTTGTGTGAAAATCTGATGATGTTTTAGTTCATATTTATGCAGAAATATAGAAAATTCTAAAGGGTTCACAAACTTTCAAGCACCACTGTATGGTCAATTTAGAGCCACCAATTAGCCTAACATACATGTCTTTGGACTGTGGGGGAAACCGGAGCACCTGGAGGAAACCAACACAGACACGAAGAGAACATGGAAACTCCCCACAGAAAGGCCCCTGTCAGCCACTGGGCTTGAACCCAGAACCTTCTTGTTGTGAGGCAACAGTGCTAACCACTACATCACCATGCAACCATTGTCTGACTTATTTGTTAACATTTATTACTGTGATTGGAAGTAAAATTTCCTGCTTCAAATGCAACCAATAATGTGACTCATTGCTAATTTGAAAATCTTCTTCCTGATAGCAGCTGCGACCCCTCCCCCACTCACCTTCATACACACTAGTCTGGTCCTGGTCTTGACTCAGTCTCACCCTGCCTTGGTCTTGGTCTTGACATGATCTCAACCCTTCAAAGTCTTGGTCTTGTCTCAGTCTTGATACACTTTGGTCTTGGTCAAGACTTAATCTTGTTTTAGGGGGTCTTGACTACAGCATTACTACTAGCAAGTTTTCTAACATCACCTTGAGATGTAGCTCGTGGCTAAACCTCTGTCGAAATGGACTGACTTGGCTTCTGATCAAAAGCTAGTGAATTGACAACTTTGCTAATACAATCAAACATCAATCAAGTGCAACAACACAACACATAGCAAGGCAGTTAGCGTAATACTGTATTTCTTATGAGTTTAACAGACAAAAGACCAGCTCGGCATCTACCTTGCAGCCTTTTATCTCTCTTAGCTCTCAACAATGAGCAAAATCTCATAAGATTTACTCACAAGAGTAAATCTTGGACTGGATTTTTCTTGTTGCCAAGAGCTAAGGCTGATAAAGCTCTTAGCGAGAAAGCTTGCCACCAAATTTTGCATCACTTTGTGTCAGGGGTATCCAAGGTTTTTAAGGTTAATCTCTTGCTCAGTCACTCTCTCTTTTTCTCTTCCTGCCTTCTTATGACAGTGTCTTCTTTTTTTATGGGAAGCTTTTTAGCTATTTAATTTTAAATGCTGGCTGGGGTACTGTAAAGCATTAAACAGTTCTCACAAGATGTCACCGGGATGCCCCACCAGAGTTACCTACTGCTATAACTGGCAACCCGGATGCATACTCAGTGTATTCTTGCCTGATGTTAGGTAAAATTCCTTATATTCTTGTGTCTTGATATTCAGGTTATTATCCCCCGCCACGAAGTGTGCAGGGGGATATAGGAATGGAGTCTGTCCATCCGTCCATCCGTCCGTCCGTTTCAACCTGGACAAGTTTTCTCAGAAATTACATAAGCTACATCAATGAAACTTTGCATGCTCATACTACTATTCATGCTCTAAGCTGAGTTCAAAAATCATTTATGAGAAATTATTATTTTCAGAGTTATGGCCCTTGATTTTCATTATTGGACTTTGTACAAGTGGACTCAATCTGGACAAGTTTTCTCAGAAACTACATAAGCTACATCAATGAAACTGCATGCTCATACTACTGAAAAAAGCTGGGTAGTGTTTTATGAAGGTGTCATAGCACAACATCATAAGTCAATATTAAAGCGATGGGCTAACAAGGGCGTAAGTGTTACATAAGAGGTCTTCATAAAATGCTCGTGGTGGGGGATAGTGATGACCATGACTTCTTGTTGATCTTATTTCTGCTTTTTTATTTCATGCTTATACCTTTCCTGCCCAAGTCTCTTTGTATATCGCATGACCCTTGCCTGTTTGTTGACGATGACTTTGCTTCTCATTTTGGTTCTGTTTCCAATAAAGCATTAATCTGCAATTGTGGGTGACAATCTGTAGGCAGACTGACTGTTTTTACCACTGCATGAGTTAAACTGGTATCTTACCCTTTTTGTGTGTGTGTGGGAAGATTGTGGACGTAAGTTACAAAATGAAGTGTTGCCAGGCAAAACAAACCTCACCCGGTAGCACTTATGATGAATATGAAGGAAGATATCATGAAAAAAATAGGTACCCTATGGGTACATGTGGCTACTGCTTATAAATAAAATTATTTTCTGAAACCATGTCCATACAGTAAATAAATACATATTTACAACCCCGATTCCAAAAAAGTTGGGACAAAGTACAAATTGTAAATAAAAACGGAATGCAATAATTTACAAATCTCAAAAACTGATATTGTATTCACAATAGAACATAGACAACATATCAAATGTCGAAAGTGAGACATTTTGAAATTCCATGCCAAATATTGGCTCATTTGAAATTTCATGACAGCAACACATCTCAAAAAAGTTGGGACAGGGGCAATAAGAGGCTGGAAAAGTTAAAGGTACAAAAAAGGAACAGCTGGAGGACCAAACTGCAACTCATTAGGTCAATTGGCAATAGGTCATTAACATGACTGGGTATAAAAAGAGCATCTTGGAGTGGCAGCGGCTCTCAGAAGTAAAGATGGGAAGAGGATCACCAATCCCCCTAATTCTGCACCGACAAATAGTGGAGCAATATCAGAAAGGAGTTCAACAGTGTAAAATTGCAAAGAGTTTGAACATATCATCATCTACAGTGCATAATATCATCAAAAGATTCAGAGAATCTGGAAGAATCTCTGTGCGTAAGGGTCAAGGCCGGAAAACCATACTGGGTGCCCGTGATCTTCGGGCCCTTAGACGGCACTGCATCACATACAGGCATGCTTCTGTATTGGAAATCACAAAATGGGCTCAGGAATATTTCCAGAGAACATTATCTGTGAACACAATTCACCGTGCCATCCGCCGTCACCAGCTAAAACTCTATAGTTCAAAGAAGAAGCCGTATCTAAACACGATCCAGAAGCGCAGACGTCTTCTCTGGGCCAAGGCTCATTTAAAATGGACTGTGGCAAAGTGGAAAACTGTTCTGTGGTCAGACGAATCAAAATTTGAAGTTCTTTATGGAAATCAGGGACGCCGTGTCATTTGGACTAAAGAGGAGAAGGACGACCCAAGTTGTTTTCAGTGCTCAGTTCAGAAGCCTGTATCTCTGATGGTATGGGGTTGCATTAGTGCGTGTGGCATGGGCAGCTTACGCATCTGGAAAGACACCATCAATGCTGAAAGGTATATCCAGGTTCTAGAGCAACATATGCTCCCATCCAGACGACGTCTCTTTCAGGGAAGACCTTGCATTTTCCAACATGACAATGCCAAACCACATACTGCATCAATTACAGCATCATGGCTGCGTAGAAGAAGGGTCCGGGTACTGAACTGGCCAGCCTGCAGTCCAGATCTTTCACCCATAGAAAACATTTGGCGCATCATAAAACGGAAGATACGACAAAAAAGACCTAAGACAGTTGAGCAACTAGAATCCTACATTAGACAAGAATGGGTTAACATTCCTATCCCTAAACTTGAGCAACTTGTCTCCTCAGTCCCCAGACATTTACAGACTGTTGTAAAAAGAAAAGGGGATGTCTCACAGTGGTAAACATGGCCTTGTCCCAACTTTTTTGAGATGTGTTGTTGTTGTCATGAAATTTAAAATCACCTCATTTTTCTCTTTAAATGATGCATTTTCTCAGTTTAAACATTTGATATGTCATCTATGTTCTATTCTGAATAAAATATGGAATTTTGAAACTTCCACATCATTGCATTTTGTTTTTATTTACAATTTTTACTTTGTCCCAACTTTTTTGGAATCGGGATTGTATACTCTATGAGGCAGTAGCCGCAAAAATGAAGCGTAATCCAAAAATGAGCAATTTAAAAATCACAGAAGTAAAATATACTGATTGTCTGTACTTTATATTATTCTACTCTTTCCTCTTACAGCTTTTGAAACTGAAACCTCTGAACCGAGGCTGACATACACACGCTGTCGCCATGACCAAAACTCTTATTTCCTGGAAATGGCCCAGCGCTAGAGATCAGTGAAACACACTTTCCCTCTATAATAAGTATAAACATGTCTGAAAGTGATTTCTTTAGTTCATTTATTTTGAATGGTGAACTGAATTGTATACACCCACTGGCCATTTTAATCGGAACATGTGTATGCGCATGCACAGTGCGCGACTGTTACACTCTTACATTCTTACAGAACGATGACATAGTGGCTAGCGCCTGTATATGAGGCAGAAGCCACAACAAAAATGATATTGACCTTTTTGGTGACCTTGACCGGATGACCCTCAAAATGTTGGAGGTTCTATTTGAGACCAATGCCCATCTATCTGGAAAGTTTCGTGAAGATTGATCCAGCCGTTTTCCGGTAATATCGTTAACAATAAAACAAACAATACCTCGCCCACTGGTGGACTCCGTCCTGGGTGAGGTGATAAGAATTTCTGTTCTTGTTGTTTTCTCAGACTGCCAACTGCGACCAATGTCTAGCATTACTCAAGGAACCGTTGGCCATGCAGACTAGCCAATTTCCTCAGTCAAACTTTGCTCACCGTGTTAACTTACGAGATTAGAATATTTATTTGTCTACTTAAAGGTACAACTGTGTATAAGCTAGCTAAAATGATAATAATGCAATCTCAAGTGTTCCATCCAAAGCTGTGCTTCAAAATTAAGCCTGAATGTGAATTCAAGAAATGGAATTTTCTGAATTGACAAGAAGCATGATTGACAAATGAACAGAGACTCCTTCTTGTTTGGATTGGTTGGATGTTGGTGGTCTCAGAGGTTTTATGTTCAACTCAGTCTTCGCTTTCATTCTTCTCAACCTCAATTTCCTTGCTTACATAGTGCTAAAAGATGTATTTCTCTTACAAAATCATTCAGAAAGTCAGGCAGTGTAACCATTTTGTAACAGAAGTAATTTAAAATGTCACATTTGCTCAAACAGTGCTGAGAAACCACACAGTGCGATCTTACCATCTTGGCAATTTGCTTGAAGTTTCAAAAGCTCCCATTCATAATGAAGTAATATGAGGAACTTCTTCCTCATTAGAACGCCCGAGGCAATTCTGCTTACCATCGCTCTCATTAATTAGAGAGCTGGAAGTATAATGTGTGTTGCTGAGCTGCAAAAATACTTCAGCTTCAATCCAGACATGAGAAAATAAGAAACTTTCTGAAGTATATGACTTCAGGAAGCAACCTTACAACTATCTAGCCTGAATAGAGATTTAAATTTATATTCTACAAGTCTGTAATGGGTGGCACGGTGGTGTAGTGGTTTGCACTGTTGCCTCACAGCAAGAAGGTTCTGGGTTCAAGCCCAGCGGCCGATGAGGGCCTTTCTGTGTGGAGTTTGCATGTTCTGTCTGTGAGTGCGTTTACATGCACATAGAGAAAATCGAATTTCTGCCGTAGCTCGACTGAAATCGAAGTTCTAAATGCCATGGATACAACTTAGCTCGGCTGAAATCGAAACGAACTGGATTTCTCGTAATCGAGCTACGTGACCTAGATTATGCGATTGTAGCCGAGCTATTTAGTGCATGTAACCCTGTCGAGCTACTTACTTCCCTTCCGGAAGTGACGAGTGACGAGACCACAAGCGGGAAACACAACAGCCTCGGTCGGCATGACAACAGTAGTAGTAGCGAGCAGCAGAAGAGGTCAGGAGGAACAAGGAGACAAAAAACAATTGAACTTTTTGTGTGTTTATTAAGACATAAGTTAAATTGTAAGCAAAAAAATGGACTTTAAAAGAATATACAATTGTGCAAAATAAGTTGTCTTACAAAACAGTGGTCTGCGCAGGACAGTTTGTAGCCAATAGGTGTCAATGACATGTGGTGTGAATGTAAAGTGGAAATCACTCCTCTTCTTCATGACGACAACCGGAAGTGTACCAACACGATGGGGCGTGTAGCGCCACCTGTGGCTCGGGTGCACAATGTACCTCACACAATAGCTCGATTTCCTTGTGTGCATGTAGGATTGGATTTCTCTGGCACCCCTGCTGGGACCCTTAGCTTGATTACCGACAGTAGCTCGATTTGGATGTGCATGTAAACGCACTGTGTGTGGGTTTCCTCCGGGTACTCTGGCTTCCCCCAGAGACATGCAGATTAGGCTAATTGGTGGCTCTAAATTGACCGTAGGTGTGAATGGTTGTGTGCCTCTATGCGGATAGGCTCTAGTTTGCTTGTGACCCTGCACAGGATAAGCAGTTACAGATAATGGATGGAAGTCTGTCATGCTTTCACAGCTTGGTATCACTAACAAGCTTTAATAGTGTATCATTAATATAATCAGGAATGTATTTAAACCTGGTTTTATAACTGAATCCTGCCGTGCAGTGACTGTACTTTAAACTCTGAGTCACATTTTCATGGTAAGGGTTTTCATATTTTCAGACTGATTTAATCCAAGGTTAAGGTTTTATTCACTGTTATTATCGTCATCTGATTGATTGACTGATTGCGTTATTCTGAACAGTAAAGAAGATATAAAAACAAACAAAAAAAGCAAAAAAATAAAAAATGCAATCATCAAAACATCATCATAAACAGAATAGCGTAGCCACAAGGCAATAACATAATAATGTTCGGAAAGGATTAGGAAGAAGTAAATAACTTATCAAATCCTAACCCTCTATACCACCGTTAATCAAACGTCACTTTCCACCATAATTAACTAAATATACAAAAGAAAGCAAAATCAACAACAACAACAAAAAAAATACCAACATACCAAGACATACCAACATGGTACAATATCACCCAAATCAAATCATATATGTACAAATACTTATGCTATACATATATACACACATACAATACATATATACAGTACATACATATACACATACCTATAACTATACACATCCATACGTACACAGACACCCATATCATAATTATGCATATTATGCTTATATATTATATACAATTATGCACTATACACACACACACACATATATATATATATATATATATATATATATATATATATATATATATATATATATACACATAAATACTCACTTTTTATATAATATATCCATATGTACCCATACCCACATATATACACATATTATCAATAGCATGTTATTGTAATTCCTCCTCCCTATACCTCATAAAGATCTGTTCCTTATACCTTTTTTTTGAACTGGTTTATAGTTGTACATTTCATGAGCTCCACATTCAAACTGTTCCATAGCTTTACTCCACAAATAGAAATACTGAACATTTTTAACGTTGTCCTAGCACTGCGAATTTTAAATTTCAATTTCCCCCTAAAATTATAGCCCCCCTCTCTATCCGAGAACATTATTTGGATATTCCTTGGTACTTTATAATTCCTTACTTTGTACATTACTAAGGCAGTTTTATATTCTATACTATCCCTGAATTTTAAACATTTTGAATTTAAGAATAGTGAATTAGTATGATCTCGGTAACCAGCACTAAGAATTATTCTTATAGCTCTTTTTTTAAGTATAGTTATTGCATGAAGTGAACATTTATACGTATTTCCCCACACCACTGAGCAGTAATTTAAGTACGGTAAAACCAGGGAACAGTAAAGAATGCGGAGTGAATTATAGTCCAGAACATGCTTAGCTTTACTCAGCACAGATATGCTTCTTGATAGTTTCATTAGTATGTATTTTATATGTGATTTCCAATTAATTCTATCATCTATTATTACCCCAAGAAATGTATTATTAGAAACTCTTTCAATATCAACACCATCTACCTGTACATTTATTGCCCTATTTATTTTATAATTATTAAATAACATGATTTTTTTTAGACAGATTTAATGATAAATTATTTCGATCAAACCAACTTTTTAACCTGCACAATTCTGAAGAGATTACGTTTTCTAACTCATGTAAATTTGTTCCAGAACAAAACATATTTGTGTCATCTGCAAATAATACCATCTTAAATATCTTTGATACATTGCACATATCATTTATATAAAGAATAAACAGTTTAGGACCCAATACTGACCCCTGAGGGACACCACAATCAATATTCAAACGAGTTGAGACAGAGTCACCCAACTTCACAAATTGTGTCGTGTTGCTCAAATAACTTTTTATCCAATTTAATACAACTCCCCTTATCCCATATTGTTCCATCTTATTAATTAATATATCATGATTAATAGTATCAAAAGCTTTTTGAAGATCAATAAATATCCCAGCGACATGTTTCTTATCATCTATAGAGTTACTGATTTCTTCAACTGATTCCATTAGTGCCATCTCTGTTGATCTATTTGCTCTAAATCCATATTGACTATCACTGAGTAGTTTGTATTTTTCAATGAATTTATCTAATCTGTTATTGAATAGTTTTTCAAGAATTTTGGAGAATTGAGGAAGTAAAGAAACAGGTCTGTAATTTGTGAAGTTGTGTTTGTCCCCAGATTTATACAATGGAATTACTTTTGCTATTTTCATATTGCTTGGAAATGTACCGGTTTGAAATGACAAGTTACAGATGTATGTTAATGGTTTAGAAATCCCCCCAATAATAGTTTTCACTAGTTTCATATCAATATCATTACAATCTGTGGATATTTTATTACTACATTTATTAACTATATCAATAATTTCCTTCTCATCTACTGGTGTAAGAAACATAGAACAAGAATTCCTCTTTATAATATTATCTATACAATCATCATCTGTTACCGGATCAGAGATATTTTGAGCTAATCTTGGTCCAACATTAACAAAAAAATTATTAAAACTATTAGCAACTACATCCATGTTATAATTTTCAATACCTTTGTCATTAAAGTATTTAGGGTAATGTATTTGTCCAGAACCATCTTTAATAATACTATTTAATATATTCCATATTCCTTTAATATTATTTTTGTTATTATATATTAATTTACCATAATAATCCTTCCTACATCTCCTTATGATACTTGTTAACTTGTTTTTATATTTTTTATATTTATTTTCTGGGCGGCACGGTGGTGTAGTGGTTAGCACTGTCACCTCACAGCAAGAAGGTCCTGGGTTCGAGCCCCATGGCCGGCGAGGGCCTTTCTGTGTGGAGTTTGCATGTTCTCCCCGTGTCCGCGTGGGTTTCCTCCGGGTGCTCCGGTTTCCCCCACAGTCCAAAGACATGCAGGTTAGGTTAACTGGTGACTCTAAATTGAGCGTAGGTGTGAATGTGAGTGTGAATGGTTGTCTGTGTCTATGTGTCAGCCCTGTGATGACCTGGCGACTTGTCCAGGGTGTACCCCGCCTTTCGCCCGTAGTCAGCTGGGATAGGCTCCAGCTTGCTTGCGACCCTGTAGAACAGGATAAAGCGGCTAGAGATAATGAGATGAGATATTTATTTTCTGCCTCTTTGGTTCTTAATTTAATAAATTCTCTATATAGAGTGTTTTTCTTCTTACAGGCATTTTGTAATCCCTTAGTAATCCAAGGTTGGTCATTATAGTTTTGTTTTGTACTATATTGCTTCAGTGGGCAATTTTTATCATATAATAATTTGAATATACTTAAAGTTATCATATGCTCTATCAATGCTATTCTCTATATAAACTGATTCCCAGTCTTGTATTTATAAATCATTATTTAATGCAAACATGGCCTCCTCAGTCCTAACTCTTCTATACTTAAGTTTATGGTCGGTCACATTTCTCTTATGATTACAGTCATAAATTGTAAAAACTGGTAGATGATCACTAATATCATTGATTAATATTCCACTTATAATGTTATTATCTATATCATTGGTAAATATATTATCTATTAAGGTAGCACTATGGTCAGTAATTCTGGTGGGTCTGGTAATTTTTGGGTGGAGACTCATACTGTGCATGGTATTAATAAATTCCTCAGTCATACTGTGCTTATTAGGGTTCAACAGATCAATATTAGTATCCCCACAAATGAAGATAACTTTATTATCTACTGTAAATGTCTTTTCTACCCAGTCCTTAAAGGGGAACAGAGGGCAATATAGAGAGTAAATATAACAATAAAACACATATTAACAAACCTTATTCAAGACTTACAAAAGTTTTTTGTTCTAAGGTTGGAAAGTTATAGTGTTTTGAAAGTAGCTCGAGCAGACTATTTCCGCAGTTTGAACAGCCCTCCATGATATTAATTTTATCCAATCAGAATGCACGTTCATTTTCTCTGCGTGACGTATGTACGTGCCCAGTTGTGTTGGCTCATTCAGGTTGGGAATAGCACGTGTGAAATACCTGTTTCTGCCTCTTGCGACGATTTCGCAAGTCCACGGGTGGCGCCTATCTCATTACAGCAAATAAATTCTGCTGGACTCGTGAGCAACTCCACGTTACATTTTCCACACGAGGACCACGCCGTGTCACCTGCACGCAGACGCTCTGCCCCACGCTCGCCACGCCCATGGTCAGCATCAGTCTCATCCTCGCCGTCATCCGAGCTTTCTTCTCTTATTTCATCACCGGAGTCGAGAGTACCTCTCCTAGGTTCAAACCGGTACCCTTCTAAGCCATAGCCTGCTTGCAGTGTGTCTTGCAGGATCTCTTCGTATGATTCGACAGAGCTGTCGCTTTCACTTGATGCGCCCGACGCCATGATTACACGCTTATCTCCTCTATTTCGGAGAGTTCCGCTAGTGCAGTGGGTAGCGCTGACGTCACGGTCTTTTAAAAATGGCGACTCTTGTGCGGTTTAGCGTATAAAGTGTTATATTTACAATTACCAAGATATTTCGTTGTTTTCTAATATATAAATTTGATAGAATACTTAAGAATATGTTACTTTGCCACATCAGCAACTGTATATATTATATTTTGTACCCCTTTAAACGCCTCTATACTAGTTTCTGGCGCTCTATATATACAGCTAATTAATAAATTTCTACTTTTTTCAATATTAATTTCGATTGTTAAACATTCTAATAAGTTATCAATCACTGTTGTCATGCCATCTATTAACTTATAATTCAAATTACAGTCCACATACACCGCCACTCCTCCTCCACCTTTATTTTTCCTGTTTATATAATTAAATTCATATCCAGCCAGTTTGAAATCCACTCCTTTCTCCAGGTCAATCCAGGTCTCCGATATGGCAATTATGCTGAATGGATGAGTAAACTGACTTAAGTATTTCTTGATGTGTTTGAAGTTAGTGTACATGCTTCTGCTGTTGAAGTGTATTATTGATAATTTCCCCACAGCCTCAGTGGACTGATTAAATTCATAATCCTCCTCTGTGTAATAGTGGCAATTGTCCTTAATGGTTGAAAAAAAGTTATTGTCCGGGTCTATGTCATTTTCTGTATCCAATAGTTTATGGTCAGTGAATTCATGTGATTTCAGTTCCAGGTTTTCATAATCAACAAGCATTTGCGTGAGCCGAGTAGTGTTCCGGGTAATGGATGAAAGAGTTATTTTGGTGTGTCATGTCTGTTAAGTCATGATTACAATAAAGTATTGCAGCATGAATTGGGACTGAAAAAAATAGAACAAGAAATTGTAATTAATTCTAAACATAATCCTTGTGCAACTTGACTAAATAAAAGTAAATGCATTAAAATGTCAGAGAAGGAAAAAAAAATGTGATTCAACCCATGTAAAGTTATGGCAGATAATAATCCACTATTTTATGCCAACAACAGCATCAGACTGCCGATGTACCCGATTTCACCTTTATCTAATAGTTTCATCCCTCACATCGGAAACATAAACCGGTGATGGATTTCATCATCCATCCAGTTTGCCTCTCCATCATCTCCATGCACGACAAGGACGCTCATAAACCACATGAATTATAGATCTTAAGAGGGATCCAGCAGTTTGGCGTGACTTTCCCGAAGGATAGTTCATAAATCGTTAATCTGACGCCGATGCCCAGGCCTCGAAATGAACTTTAGTCACTTTAGTCTTATCACTCTGGACACAAAAAGAATCAGCTAATTTGCTTGTATTTTTACTTTTTAAGCTCATTATTTTTAAACACTAGTGACTACCCAGGTGAATTAGTGTAGACACAAATGGCATTCTTACAAGAGAGCAATGAGACCTGGGACCAGCTTTCATTCATCTCATCTCATTATCTCTAGCCGCTTTATCCTGTTCTACAGGGTCGCAGGCAAGCTGGAGCCTATCCCAGCTGACTACGGGCGAAAGGCGGGGTACACCCTGGACAAGTCGCCAGGTCATCACAGGGCTGACACATAGACACAGACAACCATTCACACTCACATTCACACCTACGCTCAATTTAGAGTCACCAGTTAACCTAACCTGCATGTCTTTGGACTGTGGGGGAAACCGGAGCACCCGGAGGAAACCCACGCGGACACGGGCAGAACATGCAAACTCCGCACAGAAAGGCCCTCGCCGGCCACCACCGTGCCGCCTGGACCAGCTTTCAGCTTTTGTAAATTGTGTGACATTCTTTGCAGGTAGTGTCACATTCATGTTGCATGAGAGAGGATTTACTATACTCTCTTACCACAACATTAGTTTATCAGCTTGTCACGTATTCAGCCTTCAGTCTTCACTTTTTCTGCCATTTTTTTTGCGTGGAGACGAGACATTGAAGGGAGATATGGAACATTATGTTGGGAGACTTGGGACATAGTTGGGAGACATGGAACAAAAATAAAATACCTAGGTTATGTCTTTAATTATTATTTACGATCAAAACGTGTAACATATGAACTGTATGAACACACAATGCTGGTGCAGTGATCGGAAAATGTTAGTTTACCCAAAACCTGACGAGACAAAACCGTTCCGTTCTCAATAAGGAATGAAATAAGGTTAATCCTCATGCAGGGACACGCCCACATTTTTCACAAAAAAATTAAAACAATTTTATATTTGTAAACCACAAAAAACACACACACACACACACACACACACACACACACACACACACACACACACACACAAAAAAAAAAAAAAAAAACCCTCTAACATGAACTGTCCTAACTTTCCCCATCTGGACATTTTGAAATAAAGCCTTAAATGTTTTTCCCCCAGAATTTAAGGGCGTATTCACACCTACGTTGTTTGGTCCGGACCAAACGACCAAACGAGCCAAATTTCCCTTGATCCGGACCTTCTGGGTTGGTCTGAATACAAACCACCGAACTCTGGTCCGGACCAAACAAGCGGACCGAGACCGAGCTGCAAGGTCGGACTCAGTCCGGACCAAAGGAACCCTGGTGTGGATCTTTTGGAGGTGTGAAAGCAGACCGGACCTAATCCGACAGTTTTGCTTTTTTGTACCTCGGGAGCTTCCGTCGTTTGTCGAGCATTATGGGAAACAGTCTTGACACTCCACCGCAAAGTGCAAACACTGTTTCGGTTGTCAAGGGAACCTTACAACAGTCGTTCAGTCATTCAGACCAGTGGTAGGCTAGACTACAGAGTACAAAAAATGAGTAGGGGGCAAACGTGGGCCGAGGAAGAAACGCGTACCCTTGTGGATATATGGGCAGATGTCCACATATCTGAGCTTTTGGAGAGAACACACAAAAATGCCGACGTGTTTGCTGTATTCAGTGAGAAAATGAAGGAGAAGGGGTTCACGCGCTCCCCAGAACAATGTCGGCTAAAAGTGAAGAAACTCCGTCAGACCTACATTAAAATCAGGGACATTCTTTCAAAAAGTGGCGGTACTAGCGACGCAAAAAAGAAATTCATCTATTACGATGGATAAGGCGAATATCCCGACACATACCTCCTCCGTCTTGCGTGAAGAGCCAGAACTGTCACAACATGATGTGCGCTCATCAGCGCTATCCTCCGTAGCTGCCTTGCCCTTTGTCGTCATCGTTGATAAATTACTTGTACAACAGCATAGTAATCGCACAATTGTGAAAACAGTAAAAACTGGAAAAAACATATAGCTTTGATGACATTAAAAAGAATAACAGCACGGAAAGCCTCCATGACTACTTTTGAACTTAACGCTTTGTGCGCGTGTCGTCTCTGACCAATAGCTGAACGACCTCAGGGCGCGTGGCTTTGTTGACAGATTTTGGTCCGCTTACTAAAATGTACAGTGTGAAAGCGAACCGCACCAAAATGAAAAAAATAAAAAAAACATTTGGTTCGGACCAAAGCAAGTGAACTATCGAACTATCCTGGTCTGAATACACCCTAAGTTTCATAAATAATACTATATATGGCAACTCTCAGCTATGTACTTTAATTCCTAACAAATCCCTAATTCACCAGCGAACATTACACCAGGGGTTCTCAACCTTTTCTACTTTAAGGCCCACCTATTCATACTTGTAACGAGTCGGGGCCCATTGAAAAAGATCCCCAATTATTATTATTATAAACGACACAGATCCGATTTTTTCACATGCGACCCAGGCCGCTTGGATATGTGGTCCTAAATCCGATGCATATCCGTTATTTTCACATGCGACTGCAGTCTGACCGGACAGGTCGCATTCATGCCACCTACACGTCATCAACAAGAGACAAACGTCACTATTCTGCGTTGGCTAATCCCGCCTCTTTGGTGGAAAACAACAACATTTGTACAGTTTTCAGAATTTAAATAGACTTTTATAGACTTGATCAAGCTAATGGTGGATTTGGTAGGGACCTGGATGTTGATCTGTTAGCCTGATTAAATAAAACAGTTTCTATAACTGATTTATAACTTAAACCATCCTGTATTACAAGATTATAAGATTGTTCTGGAAATTTCCAGTAATTTGACACCTTCGGTCTCATTAGTCTGCTGCCCACATTAATCAGATTATTGTGTGAGTTCCGCCGCCGCCACAAAAACCACATCGCCAGGTCTCGCCTCATCTCCATCGCAAACTGCACTGGTGTTTCTGCACCTTGAGCCAGCGCTGAGAGAAGTTGCAGAATTCAGCTGGCTATAAACAATCTAAATAAATATTTATAAAAATGTAGAAAAAGTTTATTAATATGACGAAATAAATATGTGCAAATTATTAAGCCTGAATTAAGAGTTTGGTAATACAGCGGCCATATCCCAAATGACTGCCTACTGAAGCTCGAGTGCACTATATAGAGTTTAAACATCCATTACTTCCTAGTAACATGTAGTGCACTTATATAGAAATTAGAGAGACATTTAGGAGTCAACCCTCGTTACCAGGCTACACGTTTTCATTTCAGTTCAGAAACAAAAACACACACGAGACCTCACACTTTAACACTAACCAGATAATTAAACAAACAAACAAACAAAAAAGAAATCATTAAACATGAAGAGTGCGCTTTTTTTTTGTTTGCGTATTACGTAGATGTGCTTATTACGTGTCAATTTGCGCATGTGGGACACTTTTGGGTCGTTTTCCGTTCATATTGGAGATCGCATACAAGTCTCATATAATTGGTAATGTGAACGGCCTAACAAAAAAATCGGATTTCACAACAAATCGGATATGGGTCGTTTCAGGTTGCAGTCTGAACGTAGTGTTAGTTTTTATGAGACATACCTGTATATTTGAGAATGTTCATTATAGCTATGACACTTTTATGTTATTAAGTGTGTAAATAACTGTACATTGTTAGTATATTTAAGTATATTTGTATGGGAATATGTAGGTTACCTGAGGAAGAGTGAAAGTTCTTTCAAACTAACTCACCAACAACCCCCACTCCCCCACCGGAAAAAAAAAAAAAGGTCAAGATGTTTGACTCGTGTAAATATCACAGTAAATGTAATATGTCAATAATTAGATGAAATGATTCGCTTATTCTCTCAACTCCATGCAACTCACAACATCCACTTCATCTTCATCCTGAGAATCTATAAATATTGACCCTTGGAAGTCAATGGCACTGTGCGTTTCTTTTTTTTTTAAAATGATTTAGTTCTATATGCTTCTCAGTGCAAAGTTGTGCATCAGTTATTCTGACCTTTAGCACAGTTAATATCCGCTGTAATAAACTTTATGAGTAGCATAATTTTCTCATTACCGTTCCCCTGGAGGATTATTATTTTAATATATTAAGTATTCTAATTATTATACCATCCATAATGTTCCTGCGCTACATAATTTCTCTTGTCTTGTGTGTCAATCACAGGTTCTGAAATCATAAAAGCTTTCAAACACCATCAATGTACAGCGTCTATATAATTTATAAATGTACATTATGATGTTTTTTTTTCAAATTTAGTCATCAAAAGCATCTCTCTGTCTTTCTTTTAATCTATTATCTTCATAATTCATAATCATCGCTCTTTAAATTAGCCGGCTAGCTAACACGAGCTAACCTGACAGGATTTAAAAAAAAAAAAATTTTGCCAAGATTTCTATTCATAATCCAAAATCTTCCAAGCTAACACGAATCAACAAGCTAACCTTTTTATAGGTTAGCTTTTTATATCACATATACTTAATGTTCATAATTGTATCTGTTAAAAGTAGCCAGTTAGCTAACATGAGCTAACCTGACAAGATTTTTTTGCCAAGATTTCTATTTATAATCCAAAATCTTCCAAGCTAACACTAATCAACAAGCTAACCTGAACTAACTTGACAGGATTTTTACATCATATACACTAGATGTTCATAATTGTATCTGTCAAAACTAGCCAGTTAGCTCACATGAGCTAACCTGACAGGATTCCTCACAGGAATTTCAAGTCATAATTATAATTAATAATCTCTACTCCTAACACTAGCTACCAATTACCGTATTTTTCGGACTATAAGTCGCACTTTTTTTCATGGTTCGGCTGGCAATGCGACTTATACTCCGGTGCGACGTATATATGTTTTTTTTTTTTCACCGCGGAATAACTGGAGCTGATGCTGAGTCTGATGACAGCCACGCAGAAGAGGAGGAAACGGCGCTTCATCTGCCGCTGGAGTTGGCAGAGTTGTTCAGAAGCGACACCGAGGATGAGGAATTCAATGGATTTGCTGATTTGGAGTGAAATCATCAGCTTGATAAACTTGATTGACCTGTGTTTTGTTATTAATGATAGGCCTATAGTTATTTAAATAAGTTATGTAGTGATTTTAGGCAGTGCTTAATTTGTGAAGTGGGAGGTCCCAGAACGCAGGAGGTGGGTGGGTCCGGCGACTCAAAAAAAAAAAAAAAAAGGCGGGGGGTGGTTTACTATAACTTTACGCACATGCGCTTATTGTGTGTGTAAAATAATAATAATAATAATAATAATAATAATAATAATAATAATATCAGACATTATGATCTTAGAAAACGCTTTAGTGACAAACAGTTACAGACAGTAATATGTAGTGATATTATAAAATATTAATTTTTATTAGTCTATATATTAAATTATATATTACATTTATCTTCTAAAATAACAGACTGTACTCATCACAGCCGGTTTATTTCACCATTGGAGATCAGATCACACAAGACATGAGTTAAATGAATCATTTTAAGGATTTAAATAGGGGATTTAAAAGCGGTTGTTGTTGTTTTTTTTCACTAGACGGTTGTTTTTACTACCGTACCTGTCTTTGGAGATGATATACCTATAGCCTACTTGACCTCTGATTTGATGAAATAAAATTCGACAAAAATGAAGACTGACTCTCCTCGATGATGACTACAGCTTTAATAACACAGATGAAAGAGCCATGGGGCGATAATAAGCCCTAGAATTAAAAATATTCTAAACGCAAACTGATTAATGCATCAGTAATAGGCTACTAATATTAGTTATAATAATAATAATATAGGCTATTAGTAATAACGATAGTGATAGTATTAAAGATAGTAGTAGATATTTAAAATAATCAGACTAGGCTACTTACAGGGCAAAGGGCGCGTTATCACTGCTCAGCTGTTCGTTTATTAAATAAACAATGCAGTCGCGCAGTAACCACGCGCCGCTTATCAGATACAATCACAGATTCTATGGATAGAATAACCCTTCAAAAAAGTGCGACTTATAGTCCGGTGCGACGTATATATGTTTTTTTCGTCTTCATAATGCATTTTTTGGCTGATGCGACTTAAACTCCGGAGCGACGTATAGTCCGGAAAATACGGTAGCTAGCATGGCAGGCTTTCTGAGATGGAGAAATATTCAGACATATCTGACAGGATTTTTTTTTTTAATATAAATGTTCATAATTGGATCTGCTAACATGAGCTAACCTGACAAGATTTTTTTTCGCCAATATTTCTATTTATAATTCAAAATCTTCCTAGACTAGTCAGCAAGCGAACCTGACAGGATTTTCACATCGTATACGGGTCCGTCTCACAAACTGGTCTCTCATTTGGGACATTATGGTCAAAAAATAAATTTTCTAATTTAACTTTTTTTTGCATTTACCTAACACACAATGTTTCTTTTGTCATGTTTAATAAGGATAAAGATAGTATCTTGCTTTATCTGGCCTCCACTGTGGAATTTTTTTTTTTGATTACAATTAAAATGCTTTTGTAAAATTGATTTCCATATAAAATAACTCCATCATGAAGAATTAAAGCCCCTCCTTCACAGATGAGTGAAAATATTGAATAAATTTCCTCTTTTTGATTGCTTGGGTTAAAAATGCCAAGTTATGATGACTGAATTGATTATTCACTTAAATATGAATAATTTGATACATTTTGGGTATTTGATACGGCGAAATAGGACACAATGGAAAAATCAAGAACACACCGGAAAGATGAGAATAACGGTGGCGGTAAAAGAACAGCGACTGTACCGGCTGAAGGTCGCGCGGGTCTCTGCTGCGGCGTGAGAGCAACGGGACATCACTACCGCACCGGATGGAGCACGAGGCGGGGGCGGGGCAAAATGACTGGCCGTAGATTCCATCAAAAGTTCGATCTAAATTGACCATGGCTGCAAAATATTGGCCAAAAATACGCAAACACTACGAAATATGAAAGTAAGATGAAAAAGAAGCATTCTATTGCCTTATACTGCAAGACTAAAACAAAATAAAACTGTCAAAACTCACCTTTTCAGTGATAATGTCCGAACAGATCACCCGCGTAACAGAAAGACCGCAAATGGAAGCACGATCAACTTCTAACTGCTGGAGTGGAAAATTCCATTCTACACATGCAAATTGTTAATGTGTGTCCTTCCCCGCACACAAATAACACGCTACGGTAAAAAATAGACCACAACTCATTTTATAGCTCAGAAATTCATACAAGACCAGCTACCATCGTCACATATTCTGTAAGAAACATATTCTATACCTAACTTTCAGCTTTCGTTTTAAAAAACAAAATCACAGATTTATAACTAAATTTTTATACGGCGTAGTGATTTTAAGTTACTACTTTTGGTGAGGTAGTGACCTCGACCCTGAGGCTTTCCGTTTAGATCAAAACACACGATCGTATTGGTTTTGGGTTTGCGGAAAATGGAGTTACAACGGTGATGAAATATTTTGCATGATGTTTTATTACAGTTATGATTATTCTGTGAGCGCACCAATCCTTAGGTGTATAAAGTTACAACTTAAAATACAATTAGTGATAACTGTAGACTTTTCAGTGACTACAACCTTTTTAAGGGAATGCGATGTATTCAACCGTTTATCATGTCCCAGATCAAGCTGCCATTTTCCCACAAATTTGCAGAATTTTTGCCAAATTCTGAATAGAGTATTCACATCAAAGATTTAGTTTTATCTGTATTATTTCTTTCATCATTTTATTTCAAATTAAAACCAACATCACCATTCAAAACCGTATAGTTTATTGACTGTGAGTATATTTAGTGGGGAACCCCCACAGTACCCAGTTTCTGAGACAGACCCATATACTAAATGTTCATAATAGTATCTGTTCAAGGGCATATTCTTGACCAATTTTGTTTTTGTTTTTTTATATGAAAGTATGTCCCTTTACACACTCATCCAGAAGGGTAATTTTGCACAAGGCCATCTGTCTACAGCAGAAAAAAATAAAATAACAAAACTCGTCTGGAAAAATTCCAAGGGAGTCTGGAGCCAGGGGCGGCACGGTGGTGTAGTGGTTAGTGCTGTCGCCTCACAGCAAGAAGGTCTGGGTTCGAGCCCCGTGGCCGGCGAGGGCCTTTCTGTGTGGAGTTTGCATGTTCTCCCCGTGTCCGTGTGGGTTTCCTCTGGGTGCTCCGGTTTCCCCCACAGTCCAAAGACATGCAGGTTAGGTTAACTGGTGACTCTAAATTGACCGTAGGTGTGAATGTGAATGGTTGTCTGTGTCTATGTGTCAGCCCTGTGATGACCTGGCGACTTGTCCAGGGTGTACCCCGCCTTTGAGATGGTACATGAGCTGATAGCCTAGTACTTGAGTAGCCAATCAAAGCATGCAATTGCTCATATCCAGTGAATGCGGATAGAATAATTAAATAATATTGGTTGGCTTTGAGGGGTCTATCAGATATATTCCATTCAGCTAGCATGATATTGAATGAGTCGAAGACGAGTAGCTGAATGGAATATATCTGATATACCATGAAAAAAGCCACACACTTTCTTCATATCAGCATTCTTGAAGGCCAACACTATCTTATCCGCGACTCGGTGTTGTTAGTGCAGCAGTCCGGTTACCTTCCAGCCAGTGTAGCATTGAGCAGTAGTGTTAGCAAAGGCCAACGCTATCTTACCCACAACTCAGTGCTGTTAGCATGGCAGTCCAGTTAGCTTCCAGCTGGTAAAGTGTTCATCAATTGTGTTAGTGAAGGCCAATGCAAGCACAGTTGAGCCATTATTATTATTATTTTCCCCATGCAATTTACTTAGTTACTTTTAGAATCAGCATCAACAGCTACACACAATGGAACAACCTGGCAGCCAAAATTCTCTCAAAATCTCCCATTTTTAATGAAGCAAACCTCGCGGCCATGTTTGTTTACAAATGCTCACTGTCTCTCACTAGCACGGAAGTCTTACTTCTCCAACGTGTGATGTTGTGTTGTCTTGACAACATGCAATATTGTACCAATATTGCACACTCACTCTCCATTGGGTAGCGTGACAATACACATACGATAAGCAATATGCTAACAATATTGCTATCAATCCAAATGAATGAAACCTGCTAGAAGGGAATAGAATACACGTTTTTATTCCATGGAAAAAGTGGCCTGTATAATATGCAATATTCACTAAATACAGTACAGAAACAGAATTGTTTTCAATATGGAATCGATCTGTTCATCAGAAATAGAAGAAATATTTACACTTACTTGATTTGATCTTTGGCTGGATCGAGTCGAAGTAAAACAAACAAAAAAAAATGTAAAAAAAAATTTAAAATAAAAGGCACCGCTCATCATCAGTGTCGCAGTTCTCAAGATTGAATTGAATCACTGTCCTGAATCATGAACTGAATCATGAATTGATTCACTGTCCTGAAATTGAATGATTGTCCTGAATCATGAAATGACTCATGCACTGAATCGCTGTCCTGAATCATCCGAAGTGCATAAAATCCGCGTGCCATCTCGCAACAAGTTTTACCTCCAAATAGCCTGAACTTTGTCTGACAGATTTTATCCTGTTTACGGTGGGTGTTCCCACCATGAAAGAGTAACCAGTCAAAACTGAAAGAGTGAAAATGATTATTATGCCGTTACCATATGAATAGTCTTTTATGAATGTGTAAGTGCACGCTCGGCGCTCCGATTCCGGTGTGACTGAGTAAGGTGACAAGTTTTATGTTTCATTTAATTTACGTAATTTAAAAACTATAATATTATTTGGCAGTGGGCACATAGGAAAGTGTAAAGTTTCTGTCAATATGTTTATCATGCTTGTATGATAAAAAAAACTCACCAAGATATTTATCTAAATACATGACCTACTCATTCTAAACCTGCCAAGCTTCACTGACGAAGCTCTCGACCCCAGAGGGTTAAAACATTAATACGACTAAAAATGTTTAGAGTTCACAGCAGGAGTTAGAAATTGTAGTGTCAAACTTCCAGACGTCAACCTTTGGTCAATCAAACCTGTATAACCAACCTCCAAAATCCGTATTTCCCTTATAAAATCCGTATAAGATGCAAATTAAAATAATTTACCTAAAATTTGAATGATAATTAACAATGATATATCCCAGTTAGGGCGGCACGGTGGTGTAGTGGTTAGCGCTGTCGCCTCACAGCAAGAAGGTCCTGGGTTCGAGCCCCGGGGCCGGTGAGGGCCTTTCTGTGTGGAGTTTGCATGTTCTCCCTGTGTCCGCGTGGGTTTCCTCCGGGTGCTCCGGTTTCCCCCACAGTCCAAAGACATGCAGGTTAGGTTAACTGGTGACTCTAAATTGACCGTAGGTGTGAATGTGAGTGTGAATGGTTGTCTGTGTCTATGTGTCAGCCCTGTGATGACCTGGCGACTTGTCCAGGGTGTACCCCGCCTTTCGCCCGTAGTCAGCTGGGATAGGCTCCAGCTTGCCTGCGACCCTGTAGAAGGATAAAGCGGCTAGAGATAATGAATGAATGAATGAATGAATGAATATCCCAGTTACTTTTTATTCAATATTAATAACAATAAACCTTCAGAATGAATACAAAGCTCCAATGTTTGACAAAAACACAAAGTGTTATCAGCGTAGTTACGAAGGAAATACTTCGTTGTTTGGAGACGGGTTTCACCGAGCGGCTATTATGCACGAGACTTCATATTAGCCACAAACTCAGGAAAATCTGTTCGTAAAATTATGTTATAATGACCAAATACAATGAAAAGTATTTTTCCAGTCTCACCTGTGAAAGGTAATCCCATGTGATCTCGTTTGGACGGTAAACCTGTTGGTACAGTTAAACGCAGCACATGAATGAGGCATCTTTACTCTCGGGCGAGGATGACGTATGATTCTACGCAGAAGTCGGCGTCTATGACTTCACGGTTGGCGGGATTCTCGCAATGCGGTGTGTGTATGATCAAAAGTGGAACGAAGTCTCGCTACCACAAGATAACGCGCGATTTCATAAGACTCTTTACTGGCTGTCTGTAGTGTACAGTACGTTTGTAAATGTTATGCGTTCTTTTATCATCGTGGGAATTGATTATAGCTCTAAATAAATATTGAAGTTTTTTTTAAAGAATCCATATAACTTTATTTATACGCCCGTATACTACGTTTATTGAATCAAATCCGTATAAAATACGGACATTCCGTATAGGTTGACATGTATGAACTTCTTACTGTCAGCAATGTTTCCTTCATGACAACTCACCTATCATTCTGTGCCATGTGTCATTCTGTACCTGTTAGCAATATCAGCCGCCCTTAATTGCTTATAGAGAAAAATGGAAAATTTTGATGTTTCCAGCATAATAATTAAGCAAGCAAATGGAACTGAAGCAGTAACAAATGTAATCACTGTAATTATCACCCAGATGGTTGCAGCCCATGTTGAGATTTTGAGATGTGACTTCCACTTGAGGCATTCCATGTATGTCTTTTATTACCGTAATTGATGATCAAGCAGAGATTTTCACGCAGAGCATCTGCACACCAGCATGTAAACACCAAGGCGTAAACAGCCAAAGAGTCGAAATGGAACCAACTGCAACATTTTGCAAACAACAGGGTTAAAATCATCAATTTTACCTTCAGCTATGCGAAAGACATTGTAACCAGCCATTATATATGTCCATATATGTATTCATTTTGACATTTTTTTTTTTTTATGCAATGGTACAAGGTAGAACTTTAACCACTTGCTCCTAGGGTTAACTTAGCTTATTACCTGCTTTTGTTAGTCATTTTGAAGATTGTTTATATTCCTGACTGTCTTTCTCTCAGAAAGCCAGTCAGGTTAGCTCATGTTAACTAACTGGCTAGTTTTAACAGATACAATTATGAACATTTAGTATAGTGGTATGAAAATCATGTCATATTAGTTCATAGTAGCTTATTGGCTGGTTTTAGCTCAGAAGAATTTGAATTATAAATAGAAATATTGGCAAAAAAAAAATCCTGTCAGGTTAGCTCATGTGAGCTAGGTGGATATGAAGCAGGGAAGATTATGAATTATGGATAGGAATTAAAAATCCTGTCAGGGTTAGCTTATGTTAGCTAACTGGCTAGTTTTAAAGTGCATATCACGGGTAAATTCAGGAGCAAGATCAATGTAATTCTTCTATTTTATATTAAACTTTGGTCAAATATCTGTAACATTCTGCATTCTCTGCAATTTTTTTTTACCTCACGCAATACCAGAAAAATTCAGTTGAAATCAAGCCATTTGAGGCGAATTTGTCCGCCTCTGAAAAAACTTGGCATTTGGATTTCCCAGGAAACACTGATTTTTGTGACGTCATCTGTGGGACGCCTCCTTCTGAATCCTACGTCAGCGCTGGTTTGTTTATGAGAAAACGACCTGATGGTTTTCTGCAAATTTCTTCAACGTTATTGTGTAATTATTAAAATGGTTAACAGATGTATCGTAGGAGGGTGTAGCAACACCAATCTTGATGGGATTAGTACTCATCGTTTTCCAAAAGACCGGACAATGAGAGAGAAATGGGAGCGCTTGGTCTACACAGGCTGTGGACTGAAACCGTGCAAAGCTCGCGCAGCCTGCTGGCGCTTCCGCAGATAACGTCACGAATCTGGCTCCAGACTCATCTCATTATCTGTAGCCGCTTTATCCTGTTCTACAGGGTCGCAGGCAAGCTGGAGCCTATCCCAGCTGACTACGGGCGAAAGGCGGGGTACACCCTGGACAAGTCGCCAGGTCATCACAGGGCTGACACATAGACACAGACAACCATTCACACTCACATTCACACCTACGGTCAATTTAGAGTCACCAGTTAACCTAACCTGCATGTCTTTGGACTGTGGGGGAAACCGGAGCACCCGGAGGAAACCCACGCGGACACGGGGAGAACATGCAAACTCCACACAGAAAGGCCCTCGCCGGCCACGGGGCTCGAACCCGGACCTTCTTGCTGTGAGGTGACAGTGCTAACCACTACACCACCGTGCCGCCTGGTAATAACATATCTTTTTTAATTTTTCAAGAATTATTATTATTGCATTTTTCAC
The DNA here is from genome assembly GCF_027579695.1 of Neoarius graeffei. Taxonomy (NCBI): domain Eukaryota; kingdom Metazoa; phylum Chordata; class Actinopteri; order Siluriformes; family Ariidae; genus Neoarius; species Neoarius graeffei. The sequence goes on from NC_083584.1 coordinate 65,497,656, forward strand.
AAATTGCTCCTGTCATTTCACTGGTTTGTTTACATTCTAAGCAGAAATTATTTTGTCGGATGTTTTGTATAAAGTTTTTATTTAGTGAATTTGCAAAAAATAAAAATGCTCTCTTTCTCAAAATCCAGTGAATGTGGATAGGATAAAACCGTTATTCCACTCACTTTCATAGTACATGGCTTATAGCCAACTCGGTGCTACGCACCTCGTCATGGAAGCTCATGTACGACTCAATTTCGTGGAATAACTGTTATATAAAACATGCGTTCGCTGTTTAATTCTTAAAAATCCTTTACTGAAGACATTAATGTAAGAGCAATTACATGCCGAGATAAAGAGAAGTGATGCTGATTTATTGTTTTATATTCAATCATTCGTGCATAAGTATTCACCCCTTAAACTTTTTCTGCAGTTGAAAATGAACTCAATTGAAATTTTTTTTTTTACCATGTAACATATAATTTACAAAACATTTGTAGCATTTTAATACATTTTTGTTATTGTGAGACAACGGTTAAACAAAACAACAGTACAAAAGCAGACATTTGTTGGTTTCAAAAGTCCCTCCCCCCATGACATACTTTGTAGGACCACCTTCAGTTGCAATTACAGCTGCAGCCTTCTGGGATATGTCTATGAGCTTTGCACATGAGGGGGTGAATACTTAAGAAAGTCACTACAAAGGAGAAAATGATAATAGTAAATCATCAGGTGGAATCTATTAGCAAGTTAAGGACACTTTAATATGGTTTCGCTTTTTGACGAGATAGTAAGTCTTATTAGCAACATTTAATTAACTTTTATGACCATTTTTAATTATCTTTATTGCAATATTATATAGCTTTTTCATTAATGACTAGACTTTATAATTCAGTTTAATTTACTGTCAGATGTCGAGCATTCTGGGGACTTACATATTTTCTAAATAAAATAAATTTTTTTTAATTGTAATTATTGGACCACATTTCATCTCATCTCATTATCTCTAGCCGCTTTATCTTTCTACAGGGTCGCAGGCGAGCTGGAGCCTATCCCAGCTGACTACGGGTGAAAGGCGGGGTACACCCTGGACAAGTTGCCAGGTCATCACAGGGCTGACACATAGACACAGACAACCATTCACACTCACATTCACACCTACGGCCAATTTAGAGTCACCAGTTAACCTAACCTGCATGTCTTTGGACTGTGGGGGAAACCGGAGCACCCGGAGGAAACCCACGCGGACAACATGCAAACTCCACACAGAAAGGCCCTCGCCGGCCCCGGGGCTCGAACCCAGGACCTTCTTGCTGTGAGGCGACAGCGCTAACCACTACACCACCGTGCCGCCCTGGACCATATTTATTTTATACAATTATTATTATTATTATTAGCAGTAGTAGTAATTTAATTACTATCCATACAGAATGAAAGGATATGTGGCTGTGTCAAGTATGAAATGGCTCCTAGGGACCATAGTATAGTGATTTGGACAGCATTTGTTTGAGAAAAAAACGCGTAACTGCATAGTGTACTTCATATTATGATGCAGAGTAAGCAGAATATTTTATCACCATCTGATACTGTACTGCTGAAGCCAGGTTCTGCAAGAAAATAATTTTCTGAGCATGCTATGCATATCGATCAAACATCTGTCTCTCTTCAAAAATATATGTGTCGGGAATGGCAAAAAAAATCAACCCGAAGTGTTTCATCAATGGCTATAAATACAGCGAGCCATCTTTTTCTCAGCTAGCAGGCTTTAACTCGAGGAGAAAATGAAGTATAAACCCAAGGCTGAGGCATATTGACGAGTGCCATCTTACCGCCTCCAGAACTGGTGACAAAGTATGTGACAAGCTATTCTTCATATCAACTTTCACATCGAGGCGATGAAACCTCCTTCCAAGCGAGGGATCTGCTTGGAGCAACTCTGTATCAAATAAATATATAAATAAATTTAAAAAATAAAAATAAAAGGGAGGGGGGGGACAGACTGCTGTGAACATCAACAGCCATTTTAATATCTATGCATATGAGTTATGACGAGGCCCTGGGCAGGTAATAAAGGAAGACTCAAGTTATTCATGGGGAGCGATTTCGAGCCCGTACAGAGATGGAGAGTGTGCGATGACATGCGTCCACATTAAGATACTGAAATCAGCCTGCAGTGAGGAACCGCAGACATGTTTTCATGTTATAAAACAGTACCATCTGGTGGACCGACAGGTTAATGCAAAATTCTTTTAGTATACATTTCCTTCAAAGATTTCCTCTTACTGTATGAATTTTAGTGCAACAATTCTATTCACCTCATTCATTTAAAAAGAGTTAACCATATAATTAACCATATGATTTTGGATTGGCTTGGGCTGGGTTCATGAAGGTTAACACTTTCGTTATATAATCTTCCACCATGTGATGCACGAATCTGAATTTACGTCACAGTGAAACAGGAAGTCATGGACTGCTGTAGATTTCCTAATCACGCCAAAAAAAAAAAAGTGACAGTTACTTTTTTCATTTTAGTTGTTAGGGTTGACAACAATTCTGACACCTTTGTTATCTCATCTCATCTCATCTCATCTCATCTCATCTCATCTCATCTCATCTCATCTCATTATCTCTAGCTGCTTTATCCTGTTCTACAGGGTCGCAGACAAGCTGGAGCCTATCCCAGCTGACTACGGGCGAAAGGCGGGGTACACCCTGGACAAGTCACCAGGTCATCACAGGGCTGACACATATGGCCCTTTTCCACTACCCTTTTTCAGCTCACTTCAGCTCGCTTCAGCTCACTTCAGCCCGACACGGCTCGCGTTTCGACTACCAAAAAACAGCACGACTCAGCTCGCTTCAGCCCTGCTTAGCCCCTAAAACTCGCACCGTTTTGGAGTGGGGCTGAAGCGAGCCAAACCAAGCCGAGTGAGGCTGGGGGCGTGAGCAGACACTCCCCTGTGCACTGATTGGTGAGGAGGAGTGTCCTCACATGCCCACACACGCCCCGCGAGCACGCTGGGATCTGTAAACACCGTAAACCCGGAAGAAGAATAATTACGAATTACGAGAATTTCTGAAGCCTTATGCGCCTCGCCTCATCTATACGCTCTTGCCAGTATCTGTTGGCGTTGTCGGTGACAACAAGCCACAGCACCAAGACCAGCAACACTAACGACTCCATGTCCTCCATGTTTATTGTTTACTATTCGGGTCGTGAGACTACCGCTTAAAAGCTCACTGATGTCACTGTTTGCGCCGCCTAACGACATCACATGACATCCACCCACTTTCGCTAACTCCACCCAATGTGTCCACCCACTTCCAGCCAGCACGGTTCAGCGCAGTTGTAGTCGAAATGCAACTCCAACAGCCCCGCTCAGCTCGACTCAGCCGCGTTGGTAGTGGAAAAGCGGAAATAGACACAGACAACCATTCACACTCACATTCACACCTACGGTCAATTTAGAGTCACCAGTTAACCTAACCTGCATGTCTTTGGACTGTGGGGGAAACCAGAGCACCCGGAGGAAACCCACGTGGACAACATGCAAACTCCGCACAGAAAGGCCCTCGCCAGCCACGAGGCTCGAACCCAGAACCTTCTTGCTGTGAGGTGACAGCGCTAACCACTACACCACTGTGCCACCCAGTTTGTAATCGAAGTTTAAATTCATCTAATATTTCTAGTGTGGGGTGTCACGGTGGGATAGTGGTTAGTGCTGTCGCCTCACAGCAAGAAGGTCCGGGTTCGAGCCCCGTGGCCAGCGAGGGCCTTTCTGTGTGAGACTTGACATCCTAAAGACTGTATCTTGACTCGATCTCACCTGGTCACAGCCAATTTAGCTCTTGCAGTCTCCTGAATGCTTCTCTCAACAATAACATTGACTATTAGCTTATAAATACCTGTGTACTTGTACGTACGATCTGCAAATATTCAATTCATTTGTATTATGCTTTTGGACAGGGCCACAGATGGAAAGTCCTGCACTGCATAGGTTCATGAGGTCTCCGAGCTCAAAACCAAAACAATTACAGAACCATAAAGCACCCTTGAGGAGCTGAGATTCAGTCAGCAGAACGCTTTCTTTTGTGCATGACAGCATAAGTAGCGGAAGAGTACGGAGTATAAACGAACATTTGATTGCAAATGAAGTGTCATTACCCACAATGCTTTGCTTTCACAGTTACATTTATTCATTTGGCAGAAGCTTTTATCCAAAGTGACTTCCAAATGAGGCAGAATACATTTTGTGCATATAACGATAAAATATAATAATTTAGTGCTTTTATACGACCTATTAAGCACAGAGAAAAAGAAAACGTCCCTCTATTTAACAACTGATGACTGATTTAAACTCAGCTTTTGAAATGATCTCCACTACATTAAGGTCTGATGTTTTTATAACACGGTTCGCCTTATTTCCTGCGAAATTAATGACTTCCTGTGCCATTATACACAGAGAAATTAATATGCATGGAATGAAACACAGGATTGTGGAGTAGTGTGGTGTATAAACAAAGAGAAAAAAAATCATACTGTGTGTGTGTGACGTGGTCGTTCACTGTCTTGCGAGCAGGTGGTTCTGTGTCAGAGAGGCTGCTCAATCTTGGGAATTATAGTGTGTTAGTATTGTGCAAGTGGTGTGTGAGTGTGTATTAGTAGTATGTGAGTGTGCGTTTGTGTTATTGAGAGTAAATTGATTCAAGAGTGGCTATATGAATGGTCTGGTGTTTTATCTGATTCCTCCTCTCTCTCTCTGCTTATATCCGCTGCAGTTTTGATAGAGGTACGCTTGTTACTATGGCAACGCCACGCAGCGAGACAGCTTGGATACAGTCGCCCTCGCCAACCAACCAGCTGAAAGTGCTGCCGTTAATGAGGGTTGGTAATGCACACACGTGCACTTACACTCTCTCTCTCTCACACACACACACACACACACACACACACGCACATACACACACGTGCGCACACACACACAGCTGTTTGTTCATTTAGCTCTCTTTAATATACACACACACACACACACTTTCATATCCATGGTCACACAATCATTTGCATAAATTTGAGAACAATGTATTAATAACTGATTTGCATTTCAAAATCAAATTCTCTAAAATGATAATGACTGGGGGCGGTACGGTGGTGTAGTGGTTAGCGCTGTCGCCTCACAGCAAGAAGGTCCTGGGTTCGAGCCCCGTGGCCGGCGAGGGCCTTTCTGTGTGGAGTTTGCATGTTCTCCCCGTGTCCGCGTGGGTTTCCTCCGGGTGCTCCGGTTTCCCCCACAGTCCAAAGACATGCAGGTTAGGTTAACTGGTGACTCTAAATTGACCGTAGGTGTGAATGTGAGTGTGAATGGTTGTTTGTGTCTATGTGTCGGCCCTGTGATGACCTGGCGACTTGTCCAGGGTGTACCCCGCCTTTCGCCCGTAGTCAGCTGGGATAGGCTCCAGCTTGCCTGCGACCCTGTAGAAGGATAAAGCGGCTACAGATAATGAGATAATGACTGGTAGTTTTGCCACAGTTGTGGTGGTCAGCTAGCAAAGTGTGTGTGTGTGTGTGTGTATGTGAGAGAGAGAGACCCTGGGTCTGAATTTTCCACATATTATATTACATTTTATACAAAAGACACCATCATAACCTGACACGGCAATGTGTTAGTGTCACTTGACACAGCATTTAAGAAAGAAAGACAGCTGAAGGTAAGCAGACATAACACACACTTCCCTTGTCCCATAACAAACATTGTTCTTGTCTGGAAAAGGACACAGCTGTTGCTTTCCAACTGAAGAAAAGCCATTTTGGAAAAGCATAAAGCCTTCACTTGTGCTCAGGTTGTAGTCCGCATTAATATTTTATGATCATCAAATGGAACATCTTTAAGTGGGGTCTACAGTGTGAGTATGTGGCTTTGGATGAGGCTTTTTTATGAACCCATGTGATAAAAGTAGCCTGTGAAATGAATGAGCACACATGAGATGTCAAGGCAGAGTGTAAACATAATCTGTTCTAACCCAAGTCTCTCATATTTCCAACAGTGGTGAGGATTGTAAGTACAAAAGAAAGATCATTGTAGCTGGTTTGACAGTTGGGACGATGTCTGTTTATTCTTAATTGGAGCTATAATTGCGTTGTAATAATGCACAATAGTGGGAATGCATGTGACTTCACTCTAGGTGGAAGTAACACAGCACAAATGCTACAGAAAACAAACACGCGCACACACACAGCAGATTTAAAATGAGAGAGCTGCTGTGTGATTGAGTGTAGAAATAGATTTAACAACAAATTGGGGCTCTCTTTTTACAGACTGCTGAAAGATAAAGAAAAGAAAAGCAAATGGAGGAAGTATAAATATTTATAAGTGTTTATTAAGAAAAGGCGCATTTGGTTTTAACTTTTTTTCATTTTTAATACAATAAATATTTTCGTTAATAGGCTATTATATTTTTCTCCAACCTTTACAAATGTGGGTAAATAATTATTGTTGGTTCTTAAGAAAATGAAACAAAATGTGCAGGGTTTTTTTTATTTAATGTAATAAATATTTAAGTTGGTAAAGAATAGGAAAATAAATGTTGCTTTTTTGGGGGAATACATTTTTTTTTCTTTTTTTCCAAAACATTTCTTGGGAAAATTGAATTATGAACCTAATATTGTGAATCAAATCAAATTGTGAATTGGGTGAATCGTGACATATTGATTAATATGGAAAGCTGAATCACCAAATCAAATAGTCCAAACAATCACCATGAGGGGGCGATGTTTTACAATGTGATTGGTTCAAATCACATTTTATGCTCAAACATAGCTGATGATAAATATAATATAGGAGAAAATGGAAAACACTATAGTGTGGACAATTACAAATAAAACCATATATATACATACAGTGGTGCTTGAAAGTTTGTGAACCCTTTAGAATTTTCTATATTTCTGCATAAACATGACCTAAAACATCATCAGATTTTCACACAAGTCCTAAACGTAGATAAAGAGAACCCAGTTAAACAAATGAGACAAAGATATTATACTTGGACATTTATTTATTGAGGAAAATGATCCAATGTTACATATCTGTGAGTGGCAAAAGTATGTGAACCTCTAGGATTAGTAGTTAATTTGAAGGTGAAATTAGAGTCAGGTGTTTTCAGTCAATGGGATGACAATCAGGTGTGAGTGGGCACCCTGTTTTATTTAAAGAGCAGGGATTTATCAATGTCTGATCTTCACAACACATGTTTGTGGAAGTGTATCATTGCACGAACAAAGGAGATTTCTGAGGACCTCAGAAAAAGCATTGTTGATGCTCATCAGGCTGGAAAAGGTTACAAAACCATCTCTAAAGAGTTTGGACTCCACCAATCCACAGTCAGACAGATTGTGTACAAATGGAGGAAATTCAAGATCATTGTTACCCTCCCCAGGAGTGGTCAACCAACAAAGATCACTCCAAGAGCAAGGCGTGTAATAGTTGGCAAGGTCACAAAGGATCCCAGGGTAACTTCTAAGCAACTGAAGGCCTCTCTCACATTGGCTAATGTTAATGTTCATGAGTCCACCATCAGTAGAACACTGAACAATAATGGTGTGCATGGCAGGGTTGCAAGGAGAAAGCCACTGCTCTCCAAAAAGAACATTGCTGCTTGTCTGAAGTTTGCTAAAGATCATGTGCACAAGCCAGAAGGCTATTGAAAAAATGTTTTGTGGATGGATGAGACCAAAATAGAACTTTTTGGTTTAAATGAGAAGTGTTATGTTTGGAGAAAGGAAAACACTGCATTCCAGCATAAGAACCTTATCCCATCTGTGAAACATGGTGGTGGTAGTATCATGGTTTGGGCCTGTTTTGCTGCGTCTGGGCCAGGATGGCTTGCCATCATTGATGGAACAATGAATTCTGAATTATACCAGCAAATTCTAAAGGAAAATGTCAGGACATCTGTCCATGAACTGAATCTCAAGAGAAGGTGGGTCATGCAGCAATACAACGACCCTAAGCACACAAGTCGTTCTACCAAAGAATGGTTAAAGAAGAATAAAGTTAATGTTTTGGAATGGCCAAGTCAAAGTCCTGACCTTAATCCAATCGAAATGTTGTGAAAGGACCTGAAGCGAGCAGTTCATGTGAGGAAACCCACCAACAGCCCAGAGTTGAAGCTGTTCTGTATGGAGGAATGGGCTAAAGTTCCTCCAGGCTGGTGTGCAGGACTGATCAACAGTTACCGGAAATGTTTAGTTGCAATTATTGCTGCACAAGGGGGTCACACCAGATACTGAAAGCAAAGGTTCACATACTTTTGCCACTCACAGATATGTCTCATTCTCATTATCTCTAGCTGCTTTATCCTGTTCTACAGGGTCGCAGGCAAGCTGGAGCCTATCCCAGCTGACTACGGGCGAAAGGCGGGTACACCCTGGACAAGTCGCCAGGTCATCACATAGACACAGACAACCATTCACACTCACGGTCAATTTAGAGTCACCAGTTAGCCTAACCTACATGTCTTTGGACTGTGGGGGAAACCGGAGCACCCGGAGGAAACCCACGTGGACACGGGGAGAACATGCAAACTCCACACAGAAAGGCCCTTGCCGGCCATGGGGCTCGAACCCAGGACCTTCTTGCTGTGAGGTGACAGCGCTAACCACTACACCACCGTGCCGCCCTCACAGATATGTATTATTGGATAATTTTCCTCAATAAATAAATGACCAAGTATAATATTTTTATCTCCTTTGTTTAACTGGGTTCTCTTTATCTACTTTTAGGACTTGTGAAAATCTGATGTTGTTTTAGGTCATATTTATGCAGAAATATAGGAAATTCTAAAGGGTTCACAGACTTTCAAGCACCACTGTATGTGTGTATATATGTCTCACATCCTTCTTGTGTAACACCTCTCTCTGGGGATACTTGAATAGTAGCATTCTAATAGTCCAGTGTTCTCACCTCTTGCTCTTGTTCTTGTTCCAGGAGAACATTTCTCATCAGACTGCCTTGGTTCCTTAACACCTGATGTTGACCTTGTTTCACCAGGCAACGTCCAAGCCAGCATGACTCTTGGGTTTTTTTTTTTTTTGTCTCTCATTTTTTATGAGGTAGACAGGTAGCATTAAGGGCCCTCACTGGAGCAGCCTCATCTGGGGCATGATGCCCATGGCCTCTTGCACTACAGTGCATTAAGTCAGTGATGCTATCAACTGAGCTATCCACCAGTAAATTTTTAAGACTCACAGCCCTGGCTACCTGTCTAAGGAGGTACAGAAGCAAAGCTGAAGCCAGGAGAATAAACAGGATGTTCTCCACTCAACCATCAAGGGTGTATGTTCACCCAGTGGCAGGGTAATAACAGCATGGTTCCAGATCCACCAAGGCTGGAGACCAAACAATAATAGAAAGAGATATGGGAGAATGAAAAATCACATAATGCCAGTGCTCAGTGGCTAATAGACCTGAGAGACATCCACGTAAGAGTCTTGAAAATGAAGATCTGGACAGCACCAGGCCTGGATATGGTTCATGCCTACTTGCTAAAGAAGCTAACCTCACTATATGAGCACTTGGCAGCACAGCTGAACCAGCAACTCATGGATGGGACTCACCCAAGATGGCTGCCTGAAGGTCGGACAGTCCTGATCCTGAAGGACCCACAGAAGGGAGCAGTCCCATCCAACTACTGCCCAATACCCTACCTCTGCACAACATGGAAGCTCCTGTCAGGCATCATAGTGGAGATGATGAGTAGGCACATGACTCAATACATGAGCAAAGCCGAGAAAAGAACTGGTAGGAACACCAGAGGAGCACAACATCAGCGACTGGTAGACAGTGCAGTAGCTCAAGACTGTAGAACCAGACATGCCAATCTGTGCACCACCTGGATTGACTACAAGAAAGCTAATGACTTGATGCCCCACATATGGAGCCTGGAATGCTTGAAACTGTACAACATCAACAGGACTCTCAGAACTTTCATCAAGAACTCAAAGAGGCTGTGGAAAACAACCCTAGAGGCCAACTTCAAACCAATAACACAGATCACCATCAAGTGCGGCATATACCAAGGAGATGCCCTGTCTCCACTGCTGTTCTGCATAGGACTGAACTCCCTCAGCCAGATCATCACCAAGAGTAGCTATGGATACAGATTGTGAAATGGAACAACCATCAGCCACCTCCTCTACATGGATGACATTAAGCTGTATGCCAGGTCTGAGTGAGACACTGACTTGCTGATCCATACCACCAGGATCTACAGCAACAACATCGGATGTCATTCAGATGAAACAACAAAGATCCACGAGTACATCAAGGAGACGGCCCCGAATGATGACATGCTTAGTGAATACCTCAGGCAGCAGAAACCCAAGAAGGAAGTGCAAGAGGAACCATCATGGAAAGCCAAGCCACTGCACAGGATGTACCACAGGCAGATAGAAGAAATGGCTGATATTGAAAAATCCTATCAGTGGCTGGATAAAGCTGGACTGGAAGATGGCACAGAGGCACTAATCATAGCTGCACAGGAACAGGCCCTAAGCACAAGATCAATAGAGGCCAGGGTCTACCACACAAGGCAGGACCCCAGGTGCAGACTATGCAAAGATGCCCCTGAGACAATCCAGCACATAACAGCAGGGTATAAGATGCTAGCAGGAATGCATACGGTACATGGAACACCATAACCAAGTGGCTGGTATAGTGTATTGAAACATCTGTACCGTGTATGTACTGGAAGTCCCAAGGTCAAAGTGGGACACACCTCTGAAGGTGGTTGAGAATGACCAAGCTAAGATCCTGTGGGACTTCCAGATACAGACAGACAGGCTGGTAATGGCTAACCAAACAGACATGGCAGTGGTGGATAAATGGGACAACAAGGCGGTGGTGATAGATTTGGCAATACCAAGTGACACTAACATCAGGAAAGAAGAACTTGAGAAGTTTGACAAATATGGAGGGCTGAAAGAAGAGGGGCTCCAACAGCTCCCAGGAACAACATCCAAGATCTCTGTCCAGAAAAGTGCAGTCCTAGGAACAGCTAAGATACTGCACAGAACCCTGAAACTCCCAGACCTCTGGTGGAGGACCAGAGCTTGAAGGGAAAAAGAGATTTTCACACAAGTCTTAAAAATAGATAAAGAGAACCCAGTTAAACAAATGAGACAAAAATGTTATACTTGGCCATTTATTTGTTGAGGAAAATGATCCCATATTACATATCTGGGAGTGATAAAGTATGTGAACCTTTGCTTTCAGTATCTGTTGTGACCCCCTTGTGCAGCAATAACTGTAACTAAACGTTTTCAGTAACTGTTGATCAGTCCTGCACACCAGCTTGGAAAAATTTTTAGCCCATTCCTCCATACAGAAGCACTTCAACTCTGGGATGTTGGTGGGTTTCCTCACATGAACTGCTCGCTTCAGGTCCTTCCACAACATTTCGATTGGATTAAGGTCAGGACTTTGACTTGGCCATTCCAAAACATTAACTTTATTCTTCTTTAACCATTCTTTGGTAGAACGACTTGTGTGCTTAGGGTCATTCTTGCTGCATGACCCACCTTCTCTTGAGATTCAGTTCATGGACAGATGTCCTGACGTTTTCCTTTAGAATTCACTGCTATAATTCAGAATTCATTGTTCCATCAATGATGGCAAGCCGTCCTGACCCAGATGCAGCAAAACAGGCCCAAACCATGATACTACCACCACCATGTTTCACAGATGGGATAAGGTTCTTATGCTGGAATGCAGTGTTTTCCTTTCTCCAAACATAACACTTCTCATTTAAACCAAAAAGTTCTATTTTGGTCTCATCTGTCCAGAAAACATTTTTCCAATAGCCTTCTGGCTTGCCCACATGATCTTTAGCAAACTGCAGACAAGCAGCAGTGTTCTTTTTGGAGATCAGTGGCTTTCTCCTTGCAACCCTGCCACGCACACCATTGTTGTTCAGTGTTCTCCTGGTGGTGGACTCATGAACATTAACATTAGCCAATGTGAGAGAGGCCTTCAGTTGCTTAGAAGTTACCCTGGGGTCCTTTGTGACCTCACCGACTATTACACGCCTTGCTCTTGGAGTGATCTTTGTTGGTTGACCACTCCTGGGGAGGGTAACAATGGTCTTGAATTTCCTCCATTTGTACACAATCTGTCTGACTGTGGATTGGTGGTGTCCAAACTCTTTAGAGATGGTTTTGTAACCTTTTCCAGCCTGATGAGCATCAACAATGCTTTTTCTGAGGTCCTCAGAAATCTCCTTTGTTCGTGCAATGATACACTTCCACAAACATGTGTTGTGAAGATCAGACTTTGATAGATCCCTGTTCTTTAAATAAAACAGGGTGCCCACTCACACCTGATTGTCATCCCATTGATTGAAAACACCTGACTCTAATTTCACCTTCAAATTAACTACTAATCCTAGAGGTTCACATACTTTTGCCACTCACAGATATGTAACATTGGATCATTTTCCTCAATAAATAAATGTCCAAGTATAATATTTTTCTCTCATTTGTTTAACTGGGTTCTCTTTATCTACTTTTAGGACTTGTGTGAAAATCTGATGATGTTTTATGTCTTATTTATGCAGAAATATAGAAAATTCTAAAGGGTTCACAAACTTTCAAGCACCACTGTAGATTATAAATCCGCAACATCAGGAACATCGAGAACCAAAACGGTGACATAAATCTCTGTCTGTCACTTGTGAGGAAATCGATGAATTGTTTTGATAAATTTGGGAACTTTCCGTTTGTGCATATGTCGATATAATAAAAAGAAAGTCACACGATGGCTTGAAGATATGAAGTTTATCTTCTCATGTTGAAAAACTCACATTTTTAGTACAAAATACATCACGGATCTGAGTAACATATTTAAATAATATTGACTGGCTTTGAGTGGTATTTCAGATATATTCCATTCAGCTAGCATCATACTGAACGAATCGAAGACAAGTAGCTGAATGGAATATCTCTGATAGGCCATGAAAAAAGCCAGCCAATGTTATTATTATTATTATTATTATTATTATTATTATTATTATACATACATACATATTCGATGGAACAATTATAGATTTTACAAAAAGTTAAGAACAGGGGGTAACTTACCAATATTGAATGCTGATTCTGATCGAATGTAATTCAAAGTTCTGTCAATCCAATGTACTGTACAAAGTCAAAGTTCTCACAATAAAAATGGTCCGAGTCCAAAAAGCCTGAACAACAACACAACTTATATCCAAACGATATCCATGTTGACGGTTCAAGTTCACAGTTACTTTAGTTCGTAGTTAATTGTTACACAGCAGTTGTTCAAAACAAAAGGGCTTTGCTGAGTGAAGTCCACGAGTGAAGTCCTCTTGTAAAAGTCTCTGTCACTTTTCCTCACCTCCAAGTTGAACTTTGACAGTATTTCCACTGTTGCTCTCTTTTCCAGTTTTTCAATGTCCATCGGTATGTTTTTCTCTTGTAAATATGTGTGAAGAATATCCAGTGAAGTTTTGGTAGCCTTTCAGGTGTCCAGTGCGTCTTTCTCTTTAAATCTTCGGCTTTTAGCGAAAGAAACCTCGCAGCCATGTTTGTGTACAAACTGTCACAGTCACTCACTAGCACGGAAGTAATACATCTCCGACGTATCTCTTTTCCAGTTTTTCAATGTCCATTGGTATGTTTTTCTCTTGTAAATATGCGTGAAGAATACATAATGAAGTTTTGGTAGCCTTTCAGGTGTTCAGCATGTCTTTAATTTCAGTTTATTTATTTAGTGCTTAATCCGAGCACTGAATTAACCTCGTCTTCTCTCTCTCCCGGCCGACAAAGAAATGACTGTGCACATGCACAGCAGAAAAGTTTTGTCATTGGATCTTCGCGTGTGATGTCGTGTTGTCTTGACAACATGCAATATTATAACAATATTGCATGCCCATTCTCCACTGGGGAGAGTGGTGTAATACATGGATGATAAGCGATATGATAAGATTGCATGCCATCAATAAACCCACTGGAAGGGAATTGAACACATGTTTTTATTCCATGGAAAAAGTGGCCTGTATGAGGAATAATTCCTGATATTTCACTCAGATAACATCACTCCCAGTGTTTTCCCACTGACTGGATGCATGTCATCAAAATGGAAAACCGGTTCAAAATTAAAATTATTTTGATTAACCTGTGGGTTTTTTTTTCCTGTGGATGTGTCCATATAATATAAAGAACATTACACGGTGGCATGAAGATGTGAAGTTTATCTTCTCGGGTTGAAAACATTTTCACTTGTTTGCTTCTCTCACTCATAATTATGTACATTAACCACGTGAAGATGAACTTCATATCTTCACGCAACCGTGTAATAACATTTTATATATCAGGGATTCTTGAGACAAGGGATAAAATGGGTTTTTAATTTCTAAAAATAAAATGTTGATTTTTCCAAAATATATTTATATATCATAGTTGCCCCAGATGTTGGCCTTTTAATGCTGTCAAAATACAATCTCCCAGGTTTAACATTTTTAACATTTTTGTCATGATTGCTGGACAAGCATGGAATTTTGTCAACACCATAAGACACACAGAAACCTAGAAAATATGTATTTTGAATAAAATTATTGCAGTTCTTTTGAATATTAGAGATAATTTTAATCTGTGCTGATCTATCCACATTTTCAAACTACTACGATTACTTAAAATAAATAAATTATGGAGCTATCGCTTATTATTAGTGGGGAAATATACATTTTCACATTTAGTTTTTAATCTAAAAAACAGACAATGGTATTCAGCTATATAAAAATTACAAATTCATTTAGGAAATGCAGTGTTTTTATTGAGATAATCTGAGACAATATAATAAAATCTCCTTTTAAAAACAAAAATGAAAAGAAAACTCATCTTATGGAGTTGATGAGCTGTTGACGGAGTTGACACACATCTTACGGTGTTGACGGATTAGAAGAGAACAGGGTATAACTTCATTTACCATGACCATTGAACTTCAAAAACTCATTTTTTTTGCACTCACACCCACTTTAAAAACAGTAACTGGGCAGTAGACTTTTCTAATCTCTTGAACAGTCCATCTCATCAAATATGTGGATCATGGACAAAGAACATTCAGAACATTCAGTAATTCAGCCTTTGAATGTAAACATCTCTATATATATATAGAGAGAGAGAGGGGGAGAGGGAGAGAGAGAGACTCAAAACATGTACATGTATACATGTGTTTACTTGACTTACTTTCCTTATAATAGGCAGATTGAAATCAGCATAATAATAATTATACCATATTCAACAAATATGATTGTTCAAATAATACAAAAGCTCTTCGTTATTTAAGCACCTTAAATGGAAAACATAACGTGTATTGTATTGTAACTTACTTATTTCTCACATAATGAACACACACACACGCACGCACGCGCGCGCACACACAGTACATACAGACTGAATTCAGTATTACAAAAGAAATAATTATCTTCTGTGTATTTCATATTGAATGAATGTATGTTATTAAAATATAAAATAATAAAACTACAATGTCAATGTATAAAATTTAATTAAATGGGTAAATAATACATTCAAGTCCCATTTGTCAACACCATAAGTTAAGTGGTCAACTCCATAAGACAAATTTTCTTATGGAGTTGACGTCTGATGGAGTCTTACGGAGTTGACGAAATCTTCAACTTTTCATCATAACGTGTTTTCTTTGCAGGAGCCATCTTGTTTTTCACCAGCTGCTTATGGCCTCCAAAATAAAGTTAGATTAAACTTTTATTTCTGAATAAAATCACATAAACCTTGAATTTTATCGACCATGGTGTTGACACTCTATGGTTGTGACATAGGTGGTTTTGTAAAAGAAGATAATTTAAGACAAATATGTGAAATATTAACTTACCAGAGCAGAGCCCTCATGGCATGTCCACCACACAGGGAGCAGAAAAGGGGTCCTTAGAATGTGAGTTGGCCACTATAATGCCTGATTTTTTGCGTTTTTAGAAAAATCTTATGGTGTTGACAGAAAGTCCGGACACAATTTCAATCCCGTAAAAAGTACATAAATATATTTTTTAAATGGTTGGTTCCTACACAGGTTGAATATTCATTTAAAATACATGATCACAGTAGCAATTTTGTTTGTTTTAATGTACTTTAAACAATTATTTAAGTATTGTGAAGTCATGAAACGTGCTTTCAGACATGGGTATTTTTAGGTTCAGGCAGCACACTAGGCTATTTAAAATACAATATATGTGTAAAAAAACATTAATTAACATTTTGTAGTATATATATGTTGTTGTTTTATTGTTTAATCAAGTTATTTGATATTTTCTAAACACATTTTAATCATTACAATGAGTTTTATCTCCCGGACAGGTTTTGTCCCTCATCTCAAGAATCCCTGATATATATATATATATATATATATATATATATATACAGGGTGCGATTTGTCAAAAAACCAGAAGGGGGGATTTTTTTTTTAATCATGAAACATCACAAAATTAAGGTAACAATAGGCTAACAGCTCAATAACATCCGATGATATCAAATGAATAACACTAAATGAAAATGAACACTAAACCAGAGATAGTAAATTCATCTTCCTATCTCTCTGACTAAATACACGAACACTAACACACAACAAAGTTCGCATTGCTTGTCGCGTTGCTGTGATGTTTCTCTCCCTCCGGATTAAATGGACAGTGACTCGAAAATCACTAAAATACATGAATACTAAATGAACAGTTTGCTCTGATGGCGCAGTTCACATTGTGCGCAGCTTTCCGATTTAAGCTGTTTTTTTTCCTCATCCTTATACTTCCTGTTTCATGGACTGTAACGGATTTGCTTATTTAGTAATTTTAATACAGAATTTACTTTGAAATTATAATCAGACACTCCAACGCCCCCCCTAAAAAAAAAAAATCGGCCGTGAAAAAGGCGGCATCCGCCTAAAGGCGCGCTGTTTGCATCCCTGCATAGAACACAAAGATATTGTTATTATCTACAATGTATCTATTTGCTGGGGACGTTCGTGAACATCAAAGCTGCCACTTCGGGTCATTTTGAAAGTGAGTGCAATGTAGACCATAGAAAACTGTGTCACAACATGCCTGTCATGTCAACTTTTTTTTTTGGTTTGTTTGTTTTATTGACGGGGTTGTACCCGAGGATTTTTTTCAGCAGAGATAAAAACCAGAGGGGGGAGATGATCCCCACCATCCCCCCCAGCAAATCGCACCCAGTATATATATATATATATATGTGTGGGCGGCACGGTGGTGTAGTGGTTAGCGCTGTCGCCTCACAGCAAGAAGGTCCTGGGTTCGAGCCCCGTGGCCGGCGAGGGCCTTTCTGTGCGGAGTTTGCATGTTCTCCCCGTGTCCGCGTGGGTTTCCTCCGGGTGCTCCGGTTTCCCCCACAGTCCAAAGACATGCAGGTTAGGTTAACTGGCGACTCTAAATTGACCGTAGATGTGAGTGTGAATGGTTGTCTGTGTCTATGTGTCAGCCCTGTGATGACCTGGCGACTTGTCCAGGGTGTACCCCGCCTTTCGCCCGTAGTCAGCTGGGATAGGCTCCAGCTTGCCTGCGACCCTGTAGAACAGGATAAAGCGGCTAGAGATAATGAGATGAGATGAGATTACAACTTTAATGAATGAAAGATCATTCCATTTAATGTTGTGTAATGTCCGTGAAACAAGTTAATTCCAGTACTTCACTTGCATTATTACAGCTAAAGATGTTACAAGGTACTGACACTTCAGGCTCCTTCCACAAATGTTAACTAAACATCTCCATCCAGCAAATCTCACAACATCACTTACAACAATTATGCACATTTTTTTTACCCCCTTTATGTGGAGCGTCCACCCTGTGTAAGTTCTTCCTATAGAAATCTTCATGTTTTTGACTGAATGCATTAATATAAACTTCTGATTTATAGAAAATCAATCAACACCTTTTGACCAATCAGAATCCAGACAATGACAGCGCTCTGGCGCAACGCCAAGCAACTAGGAATAGGTATATAAGTAGTTTTGGTGTGTTTTCGGTCACTGTGTTATTCCTTAATAGGGTAGTCATGCTAGAGGCGGAATGAGCCGGAATGCCGTCGGAATGAAAATTCTTCGTATATTCCGGGATATTCGAAGTGCATTCTAAAAATTCTGACTGCATTCTGAGTGCATTCCAAACATTCGGGCCCATTCTTGTGGCCGGCCCAAATGTTTTGCTCATGCTCAAAACATTCGAGATGCATTCGAAGAGGACAAATATCGAACGGCATTCGAAGTGTATTCTAACTGCATTCTGACTGCATTCTAAATATTCTTACGGCATTCCAACAGCATTCGAAACATTCTGATCACATTCGAGGGAAAAATAGAAATGGCAAGCTACTTCAAATCCTGCCAGAATGTCCCGAGTGTGGCTCGAATGAGTCGGAATACCGTCAGAATGGAAATTCTTTGTATGTTCCAGGATATTCGAAGTACATTCTAAGTATTCGAGCTGCATTCTCTTTGAATTCTTAGACGTTCGAAACATCTTCGGCGGCTATTCCGGGAGCATTCTGACTGCATTTTAGGTGAATTCATACAGCATTCAAGGCACCTTACAACCAGACTTTGGGCGGTATTCAGGCAGCAATTGAACCGCACTCGTACGGCATTCGAAGTGCATTCTTAATATTCTTACTGCATTCTAACAGCATTCTAGGTATTCGTACTGTGTTCCAACTACATTTGAACTCCATTCGAAAGCTAATACACCCGGAATGTGCAAGAATCTTTTGAGGCGGATTCGAAGCACATTCTAAGTATTCGAACGGCATTCTTACAAAGCTGTAAGAATGTTGGTCAGTTTGAAATTCCCGCCCGAATGTGGCATGAATTTTTAAACATTTTTCATTCCGGCTGGTTCTGCTTGATTCCTACTAATTCCGAATAAGTGTGACGGAGGCCTTACTTTTTTTGTAACTTTTAATATCTTCATAATTATTCAAAATAAGAAGTTTTGGTATGTAAACATTTAAAAAAACATGAACTATTAAAAAAGAATATGATCAAAACAGATTCAGCTAATTTTGCAAAACATGTAAATAATAATCAGGATCTATTCTTGTGTCAGTTATAAAAGCAATATACAGTAGAACACACACTTGAAATCCTCCAGGATGAGATAAAAGTGATGCCACGAATGGAAGACTCCACTAGGGGGCGGTACAAGCCTGGAAACATGAAACATATTTGGTCTCTTGGATCGGATTCTGTAATGTGGTGTGCTTGAGAGGTATTATTTAATGGGTGATCGATATGTGTGAACATATACCAATGCTCATGTTTATGTCATTCATCATTCCTTCATCGTTACTATTTACTTTGTGGCATCTCGGTCATGTATCCGGTATACTCTCTCCATTACTGTGACTGAGTCCACTGAGTGAACCAACACACCACGTTACCCAGAATGCAGCAGTGACTGTGCCTCTGAGTCTTAATGACACTGATGATGCTTGAGATTCTGCCTTCAAGAGAGAAAACTCCTTTATAGAGAGAACTGCTGATGAGTTGTCACGTCCAGGAATAAAATACAAAAGGCATAAATAAAAATAAAAAATATATAATTTTGAGGTTAGATTTATTATCAGAGGTTAGTTGGCTTTAGTGTAGGTTTAGAGGCAGAAAATCGAGAGACGATTTGAGGTGCTTGTGTAATGACTGCAGTCACAGTTAAAAGCGAGATGTCAAATTGTGGACCAGTAAATGTCTGAAAAACTCCAAATACTTGGCACATTTTTAACATTGTGGTGGCACGGTGGTGTAGTGGTTAGCGCTGTCGCCTCACAGCAAGAAGGTCCGGGTTCGAGCCCCGTGGCTGGCGAGGGCCTTTCTGTGCGGAGTTTGCATGTTCTCCCCGTGTCCGCGTGGGTTTCCTCCGGGTGCTCCGGTTTCCCCCACAGTCCAAAGACATGCAGGTTAGGTTAACTGGTGACTCTAAATTGAGCGTAGGTGTGAATGTGAGTGTGAATGGTTGTCTGTGTCTATGTGTCAGCCCTGTGATGACCTGGCGACTTGTCCAGGGTGTACCCCGCCTTTCGCCCGTAGTCAGCTGGGATAGGCTCCAGCTTGCCTGCGACCCTGTAGAACAGGATAAAGCGGCTACAGATAACGAGATGAGATGAGATTTTTAACATTGGAATGTGAATGAAGTATTTTCCACTCTTGTCAGAAATCTCTTCGTACTCGCTCAGAGATCATCTTTCACCAGCACTTTGACTTCCATGTTTGTTTTTCTGACTTGCTTACCAAATTCAGACCTGATTGGTTAAAGCTAGACCGCCTTTCAGATTTTTCAAGTGTCGGTCATAAAAAGAATTTTCCCCGACACCCAATTATTTTTGTTTAGTGGACCAAAAGCGACTGAATTTGAAACACAGACTTCCAATTTTATTAGTTTTTTTTTTTTTTTACAGAACATTTAATATTTTTTCCTGCTTCACCATGACCCAATACAAGATACTACATCATACATCACGTGGTGGGCTTTCCCTGTTCGCGCCAAGCATTGTGGGATACAAATTTGAAACAGGAGAGAAAAATGGAGGATGTGAGTGTGCGAATGAAACGTGAAAGACCGACTTCAGTAATGGAAAGCGAGAAGAAAAGACATTATATTGCGAAGGAAAGGAAACGCAGGACCAAACTCATAAATATCGGCGGTCAGCGAGCACCTTGGTGTGATCAACTTTTCGTTTAGCGACAGAATGATGGAACTGTCAGTGCACGGTCAAAGGTAAACCTGCACATGTGCGCACGGACTTCCTCTGTCTGCTTGACTGCACGAAGCGAGTGATTTCATGCATATTATTTGTTCGAGAATCCCCTCAAATTAAATAACTTCCTAGCCACAGAATGGCCTGATTATTTCTGTAATATCTCAGAAAATAACATATATCACAATGACCAAATTTCAGAGGGAACTAAATTTCACTGATTTTATGAAATCGAAAAGTCGTCTCGCTTTAAGAAAAAAAAAAGTGGTTGATCTTGATATCACTCTGTACTTTTAAGAAAAGTTGCCATTTTTTCATCTTTTGGACAAGCTTTTTAAATTCCAGCAGCCACTTCCTGGAGGACAACACATTAAACAACACCTAGTGTGAATGCAGCACAATAGATGTCTAAAGCAGATCGATTTCAGCCATAAGCGTTTAAAATACGTCACCATATAACATATAACTCCTGCTAACTGCAAGATTGCTGGGCCTCTCATTCACTCCTTAGCACTAATCAGCTTGACACACAGTGGAAGAAAATATTTCAAGCTGTTTATTCTCTCTATGTGCCGCTCCCAATGCAAAATGAGCCAGGTCAGACATAAATAAAAAGATGGCGCTTCTGAACGTCCAAGTTAAGCTTGCTAGACAAGTGAATCTACTCTTCTGTTGTATTCGAAAGCCCCACCACATGTACAATCTATGGATATTTCTGCAAACGTAGTTTTTATCCCCCGCTGGCTGAAAGGCCCGAAGGCGGATTATGCCGTGGCGATGTCCATCTGTCCATCCTAGGAAGGGTGTTCACCTTCTGAAATCAACTTGTCTCACAATTTTTGGATGAATTTCTTGAAACTTGGCAAAAGGCCTTGTTATATGATGGTAAAATGCATATTGCGATTTAATTTCGTTTGTGAAAATTTTAACGGAGTTTTGACCCTTGATGAAATAACTTGTACTTTGACAACTTCATGAGGGTGTACGTTCTTCTGAAGTCAACTCCTCTCACAATTTGTGGAGGAATTTCACCAAACTTGGTAAAAGGCTTTGTTATATGACAGTTATACGCAGATTGAAATTTCATTTAATTTGGGCAAATTTTACCAGAGTTATGCCCTTGATTATTAACAAACTTGTACTTTGGAAATTTCATCAAGGTGTGCTTGCTTTCTGAAATCAACTTCCCTCACAATTTTTATGCCCCGCTGACCGGAAGGCCTGAAGGGGGATTATGTCATAGCGATGTCCGTCTGTCCATCCATCCCGGGAAGGGTACTTCCATCCATCCATCCATTATCTGTAGCCGCTTATCCTGTTCTACAGGGTCGCAAGCAAGCTGGAGCCTATCCCAGCTGACTATAGGCGAGAGGCGGGGTACATCCCGGACAAGTCGGCAGATTATCACAGGGCTGACACAGAGACAAACAACCATTCACACTCACATTCACACCTACGGTCAATTTCGAGACACCAGTTAATTTAACCTGCATGTCTTTGGACTGTGGGGGAAACCGGAGCACCCAGTGGAAACCCATGCAGACACGGGGAGGACATGCAAACTCCACACAGAAAGGCTGGGCTTGAACCCAGGACCTTCTTGCTGTGAGGCAACAGTGCTAACCACTCCACCACTGTGCCGCCCCAGGAAGGGTACTCACCTTCTGAAATCAACTCCTCTCACAATTTTTGAAGGAATTTCATGAAACTTGACAGGATTCTTTATTATATGCCGGTAATACGCATATTGCAATTTCATTCAAGGCAATCGCATTTTACCAGAGTTATGGCATAGTTGCCAGCAGGGGATATTGTGCTCTCAGAGCACTCTTGTTATCTTTTAAATGGTTCCAAAAACTCTCCATGCCATTGTTAATAAAACTAGTTTACTGTGTAATAAATTCGGTCCAGTGGGTAATAAACATTTCCCCTGGTTAATAAAATCCATTATCTGTAGCCGCTTATCCTGTTCTACAGGGTCGCAAGCAAGCTGGAGCCTATCCCAGCTGACTATAGGTGAGAGGTGGGGTACACCCTGGACAAGTCGCCAGATCATCACCAGGCTGACACATAGAGACAAACAACCATTCACACTCACCCCTACAGTCAATTTAGAGTCACCAGTTAACCTAACCTGCATGTCTTTGGACTGTGGGGGAAACCAGAGCACCCAGAGGAAACCCACAAGGAGAACATGCAAACTCCACACAGAAAAGCCCCCATCGGTCGCTGGGCTTGAACCCAGAACCTTCTTGCTGTGAGGCGACAGCGCTAACCACTACACCACCATTACGCCCCATAAAAGGCATTTATTCAGTATTTTAAATTGTTCTCTGTCTAATTAGAATGTCTGTGACTCTGATCGGGGTGAAAAATGTACATTTACAGCCCTACATCCCCTTTTTGGTGGGCTCATTAATATTTTGGTGAGCTCTGGTCTGATTGGCTGGTTTGCAACTAGGGCAGGGATCATCCGTGTCCACAGGCCGCAGTGTGCTCTGGGAAATGCAGTCTGGAAACATGACCTGGAAGTGCCACTCAGAAGCATGGCAGTAGATTCATATGACAACAACACAACCAATTCCTTTAAATGGGACACAGGTAGGAAAATGAAATGATCCTGTGTACATAAGCTCGGTCGTCATACTGTTGGAGCTTGCAAGTGGCTCGTGTTACACATACTAGTAATGTGATTTTGATCTCAATAACACCACAAAGTAAATTAAAGTTGTTAGCTAATTATGGCTACGTTCACATTACAAGCACATGGGCACATTGATAAGTTTTCGTTTTCAATTAACTCTCTGTCCCACTGCCGCTTTGTTCCAGGGAGGTACGGCTGGAGAATCACCCGGTGATTTTCTTGTTGTTTGGTTCTTCACTATAGACCCCTTCGCATGTTTGTAAACAAACCAACCGTTGCCAGGATGCGCGCGCAGCCTGGACCCAGAAACAATGGCGCTGCCCATAGACCGGCATTATGAGCTGTCAGATTATGCCAAACAATTGTCGTTACAAGATCGAGAATGCTACATAAATAAGTTAACTCTAACAAGTGGACATCGCCTACCGGATCCGCATTTAATTAAAGAGTGGACGGACGATGTTAGTAAGTTTTCCTCTGATACCTGAAGGCAGTCATACTATTTACAAAAAATGTCAAACTCAAAAAAAAAAAAACTATTTACAAAAGTAGCCTGCCATCAACATTCTGGTTACAGCGAGACTACAACTTGATTAACAATGGGACATTCATATTCATTTTGTTTTAATCAAATTATGCCAGTGATGTGATGGCAATGTGGCTTTAGCTACAACAGCAAATCCCAACACTAAACAGCAATTTGCAGGAGGTAATGGCATGAAAGGAATGATAGTGTAAAGAGTGCAGCTAAGAGAAATCAGAGCTGCGTAAAAAGCGAGAGGCAGAGAGCAGAAATGAAACTGAACGGGGCGGGAGCTAGGTTAGAGCAGTCAGCGTAAGTTGGCATTTAGAGTGAGGGCACACAATTTTACCTTTCCATCCTTGCTTTAAAATTGTGATTTTCGGCATACACAAATAATGATGGCACAAAATCTGGACTGCTTGAGTCAAGCGAGAGCTCTCCTACAAACAAAACTGCATGCAAAGCTAAGCTAACATGCTAACAATATTCATTACACTGTGTAACTATGACCCAGCTAATCAGACAAACGCTACCAAAGTATTTTGCTACATCAGTAAACAAAGACTAGAAAGAATAAAAAAGAAAGATTTAATAAATAGCCTGATCTTACCTGTGATGAAGTGGGCGCTGCAAACCCGAGCATTTTTGATGGTGCTTTCATCCCAGTCTACACGTTTGATGGCTTGTAGCCATAGACGTCGGTGATTTTTTTGGAATGGGTGAGATCCTGCTGGAATTCTGTACATTTTAACCCCATCACTGCTACGATTCTGACACCCGACAACACAACAACTAGGCATTTCTTCCAAATATTTCTTCTCGTCTCTACCGTCGCTGAGTCTTTTTTGGGTCCAGGCTGCGCACACAATTTCCTCTTACGTATGAATGACGTTTACTGCGAAGGGGTCTATACCTGCAGAACTGTTGAGGTTTCAGCTATGCAGGTCCATGATAGATAGATAGATAGATAGATAGATAGATAGATAGATAGATAGATAGATAGATAGATAGATAGATAGATAGATAGATACTTTATTGATCTCAAAGGAAATTTAGGATGGTGCAACTGGCTCAGCAGCAACTGATGCCAGAAGTGGACATATGGGGCATGAATATTGAGTCTGGACCGTTACGAAACACTTCAGGATTTTAGAAGTGGTCTGTTTTTCCTCCATCTTGTGCATTTAAATGATTTGAAGAGGATTTCAATGTGGAGAAAAGGGTTTGAGGTTCACATTGTCAGTTCCATGCACTGAATTCTTCTTTTACAACCATGCCAAGGTAAATAGAGTTTTCCATTCTATGGCACCTTTAAAAACAGTCCAGCGGTTACTCACACCAATCCACTGATTAACAAACTAATCCAATGTAAAATAAAACCAGTCCAATGGTTATGAAACACTCCAGGATTTTGGAATCGGTCTGTTTTACTGCCCTGTTTTGCATATGCATGATTTGATGAGGAGACATCAGTGTTCGGGGTTCACAGTCTGTCAGTTCCATGCACTGAATTCTTTTTCAACTATGAGAAATTAACTAGAGATTTCCATTTTATGGCACCCTTAAAAAAAATTTAAAAAAAGCCCAGTGGTTACTAAAACCAATTCATTTTTTAACAAACTATTTCAGTGTATAATAAAACCAGTCTAGTGATTAATAGACCAGTCCAATGGTGAATAAACCAGTCCAGGATTTTAGAATTGGTCCATTTTTCCTCCGTCTTTTGCACATGCATGAGTTGAAGAGGATTTTGAAGTGGAGAAAAAGGTTTGAGGTTCACATTATGTCAGTTCCATGCACTTAATTTTTCTTTTTCAAATATGCCAAGGCAAATAGAGAGTTCCATTCTATGGCACCTTTAAAAAAAAAGTCCAGTGGTTACTCAAACCAATCCACCGATTAACAAACTATTCCAGTGTATAATAAAACCAGTCCAATGGCGAATAAACCAATCCTATGGTTAATCAAACTCAAAAATCAAAGTCCTTCCCATGCCACAAGATGCATCAGGTGGCACCAATCTCCGTTTCTATAGCCCTCAGTCTCTCACCTATTACATAGCTAGGGTTACAGTGGAGGGCTGGTCCTCTGGTAATCGCGAGACTTTGGTTAATAAACTAGTCCTATGGTAATGGAAAACTCCAGAATTTTGGAATTGGTCCATTTTACTGCCCTCTTTTGCATATGCATGATTTGAAGAGGAGACATCAGTGTTTGAGGTTCACAGTCTGTCAGTTCCATGCACTGAATTCTTCTTTTTCAACCATACAAAGGTAAATAGAGATTTTCATTATCTCATCTCATCTCATTATCTCTAGCCGCTTTATCCTTCTACAGGGTCGCAGGCAAGCTGGAGCCTATCCCAGCTGACTATGGGCGAAAGGCGGGGTACACCCTGGACAAGTCGCCAGGTCATCACAGGGCTGACACATAGACACAGACAACCATTCACACTCACATTCACACCTACGGTCAATTTAGAGTCGCCAGTTAACCTAACCTGCATGTCTTTGGACTGTGGGGGAAACCGGAGCACCCGGAGGAAACCCACGCGGACACGGGGAGAACATGCAAACTCCACACAGAAAGGCCCTTGCCGGCCCCGGGGCTCGAACCCGGACCTTCTTGCTGTGAGGCGACAGTGCGAACCACTACACCACCGTGCCGCCCAGATTTCCATTATATGGCACTTTAAAAAAAACGTCCAGTGGTTACTCAGACCAAGCCGCTGATTAACAAACTATTCCAGTGTATAATAAAACCAGTCCAATGGTGAATAGACCACCCCACTGGTTAATAAACCCAATCCCAACTTCACTGAACGGATGCACAGTCATATTGTGTGTGTGTGTGTGTGTGTGTGTTTGAGAGAGCGAGAGAGAGAGAGAGAGAGAGAGAGAGAATTTTAGCTGAGACTGTTGGTTTTTGATAAAATGAAATATTTGCCCCTGATGTAAGGGCTTATTTGTCATAAAATGAAGGTGTGAAGGTGCTTTAAAATGTGACATTTGCCTATGGGCATGACACTCACACGGCCAATTGCAAAAACAGAATAAACTGTTAGTTTGTCCATAATTCCTGTGTCCAGCTCCACTGATTAACATCAGATTATACCACAAATGGACCTCCATCATTACACAAGCAGCAGGTTTAGTGCTTCTGGTATAAAATAAGCTTCACTCTCCTTATATATAACTGCCTACACAGACAGGCTGACCTTTTACAATACGAGGTGTAACTGTCCAGGGCAACTGCTGAAGAGTGCTGTAATTATCTTGTCATGTTCCAGCTACTCTGACAATTAAACTGTTTGAAAAAAAAATACAAGGTGGAACAACTTTCCATGACCACATACAGACTACTGTGTTTAAAAATGTATTTAAAAAAAAACACAAGGAGAGGAAAATAAACGTTGGTTTCCACTGGTCCATCACATTACATAATAATATTAATAGTAATAGTCCTTAAACAGGGCGGCACGGTGGTGTAGTGGTTAGCGCTGTCGCCTCACAGCAAGAAGGTCCGGGTTCGAGCCCCGTGGCCGGCGAGGGCCTTTCTGTGCAGAGTTTGCATGTTCTCCCCGTGTCCGTGTGGGTTTCCTCCGGGTGCTCCGGTTTCCCCCACAGTCCAAAGACATGCAGGTTAGGTTAACTGGTGACTCTAAATTGACCGTAGGTGTGAGTGTGAATGGTTGTCTGTGTCTATGTGTCAGCCCTGTGATGACCTGGCGACTTGTCCAGGGTGTACCCCGCCTTTCGCCCATAGTCAGCTGGGATAGGCTCCAGCTTGCCTGCAACCCTGTACAGGATAAAGCGGCTAGAGATAATGAGATGAGATGAGTCCTTAAACATTATTTAAATCGTTCAATATCCTTAGATTTAGAAAGCTGTTAAATGGAAAATCCCTATTTGAAGATTCTCTATACATGCTCAGAACCAGATTTTTCAATGGTTGTTTGAATAGCCTAGTATTCGTATCTTTCTAAAGGGCTCCTGCTTGGAAAGCCTGAAATAGAAATCCTCCGAATGCTCTTGGGGGGAAAAAGGTGTTCCTGACGTTTTATTTGAAGGGTTGAATGTGCTTCCCTTTCGAAAAGGGATTTTACTTGAAGCTTTCGATGACAAAAGGAACCTTCCAGTTGTATGGTTCTGCAGGCATGTTTATAAAAAAAGGTGGTTCTTCTAGGGTTTTGGGGTTGTTGAAGGTTGTTGGATTTCTATAGGGTTCTACTGGGAACCCTCTTTGAAAAAGAAACGAAGAAACTGTATATTTTAGGGTTCTACAGATATTCTGAGAACAAAAACGAGCCACTAAAGGAGTTCTTTGGATAGTTAAAGGTTGTTGGTTTTCAAAAAGATTTCTATTGGGTTCTACTGGGATAAAAGAACACTTTCAGTTGCAGGGTTCTCCAGGCACTCTGAGAATAGAGTTGTTTGGATCTTTAAGAGCTCTTGGCTTCCTTAAAGGGAACTTAGAACCAGCTTTAAAAAGGAAAGCTGCTGTTGTAGAGTTCTACAGGCTTCGAACTTTCGAAAAGCGACCTCCTCTTTGAAAAGAAAAGCTTCTATTGAGGGTTCCTTAATATCATAATAAAGTCCACCCAGTATTTTTGTGCTTTAAGGAGAAAAATCTCATCTCAGCACCACGTCTTGAACATATACTCCCTAAATCCTCTCATGCCTGATATATAAGTGTGTGTGTGTGTGTATATACACACACACACACACATTCACCAGCAACTTTATTAGGTACTTAGGTACACCCATCCACCTGCTGTTTTATGTACAGTGGATATAGTTCCAGTAATGGGGAATTCTTAATGCTCCAACATACACTCACTGACCACTTTATTAGGAACTTACCCTTACATCCACCTGCTGTTTGATGCAGTTATCTAATCAGTCGCACTTGGAAGACGCTCTGGATACTTACAGTAGCGCTTTTATACAGTGGTGCTTGAAAGTTTGTGAACCCTTTAGAATTTTCTATATTTCTGCATAAATATGACCTAAAACATCATCAGATTTTCACACAAGTCCTAAAAGTAGATAAAGAGAACCCAGTTAAACAAATGAGACAAAAATATAATACTTGGTCATTTATTTATTGAGGAAAATGATCCAATATTACATATTTGTGAGTGGCAAAAGTATGTGAACCTCTAGGATTAGCGGTTAATTTGAAGGTGAAATTAGAGTCAGGTGTTTTCAATCAATGGGATGACAATCAGGTGTGAGTGGGCACCCTGTTTTATTTAAAGAACAGGGATCTATCAAAGTCTGATCTTCACAACACATGCTTGTGGAAGTGTATCATGGCACGAACAAAGGAGATTTCTGAGGACCTCAGAAAAAGCGTTGTTGATGCTCATCAGGCTGGAAAAGGTTACAAAACCATCTCTAAAGAGTTTGGACTCCACCAATCCACAGTCAGACAGATTGTGTACAAATGGAGGAAATTCAAGACCATCGTTACCCTCCCCAGGAGTGGTCGACCAACAAAGATCACTCCAAGAGCAAGGCGTGTAATAGTTGGCAAGGTCACAAAGGACCCCAGGGTAACTTCTAAGCAACTGAAGGCCTCTCTCACATTGGCTAACGTTAATGTTCATGAGGCCACCATCAGGAGAACACTGAACAACAATGGTGTGCTTGGCAGCGTTGCAAGGAGAAAGCCACTGCTCTCCAAAAAGAACATTGCTGCTCGTCTGCAGTTTGCTAAAGATCACATGGACAAGCCAGAAGGCTATTGGAAAAATGTTTTGTGGACAGATGAGACCAAAATAGAACTTTTTGGTTTAAATGAGAAGTGTTATGTTTGGAGAAAGGAAAACACTGCATTCCAGCATAAGAACCTTATCCCATCTGTGAAACATGGTGGTGGTAGTATCATGGTTTGGGCCTGTTTTGCTGCATCTGGGCCAGGACGGCTTGCCATCATTGATGGAACAATGAATTCTGAATTATACCAGCGAATTCTAAAGGAAAATGTCAGGACATCTGTCCATGAACTGAATCCCAAGAGAAGGTGGGTCATGCAGCAAGACAACAACCCTAAGCACACAAGTTGTTCTACCAAAGAATGGTTAAAGAAGAATAAAGTTAATGTTTTGGAATGGCCAAGTCAAAGTCCTGATCTTAATCCAATGGAAATGTTGTGGAAGGACCTGAAGCGAGCAGTTCATGTGAGGAAACCCACCAACACCCCAGAGTTGAAGCTGTTCTGTATGGAGGAACGGGCTAAAATTACTCCAAGCCAGTGTGCAGGACTGATCAACAGTTACCGGAAACGTTTAGTTGTAGTTATTGCTGCACAAGGGGGTCACACCAGATACTGAAAGCAAAGGGTCACATACTTTTGCCACTGACAGATATGTAATATTGGATCATTTTCCTCAATAAATAAATGACCAAGTATAATATTTTTGTCTCATTTGTTTAACTGGGTTTTCTTTATCTACTTTTAGAACTTGTGTGAAAATCTGATGTTGTTTTAGGTCATATTTATGCAGAAATATAGAAAATTCTAAAGGGTTCACAAACTTTCAAGCACCACTGTACCTGAGGACTACAGCTGATTTGCTAACTTTAGGACTGTAGTTGTCACGAAGAGTTTTGCACTCAAATTTCCATCAATGAACAGTTTATAACATCAAAACAGACTTGTTAAAAATGTTATTATCACACTATCTGTTATGACCCAAATGAGGATGGGTTCCCTTTTGAGTCTTGTTCTTCTCGAGGTTTCTTCCTCATGTTGGTTGAGGGAGTTTTTCCTTGTCACCATTGCCACAGGCTTGCTCATTGGGGATAGATTAGGAATAAAATTAGCTCATGTTTAAAGTCATTAAAATTCTGTAAAGCTGCTTTGCGACAATGTCTATTCTTAAAAACACTTTACAAATAAACTTGACTTGACTTAATCAGCCGATCCCTTGACAGCAGCACGATGCATCAAATCATGCAGATACAAATCAAGAGCTTCAGTTCATGTTCACAATGTTCAAACATCAGAATGGGAAAAATTGTGATCTCAAAGTGTGACTTTCTTTCACTGTGGCATGGGTGTTGGTTTGAGCCAGATGGACTGGTTTGAATATTTCAGAAACTGCTGATCTCCTGGAGTTTTCACACCCAACAGTCTCTAGAGTTTACACAGAATGGTGCGAAAAAACAAAAAAACATCAAGTGAGTGAGCGAGCGACAGTTCTGTGGGTGGAAACAAACACCTTGTTGATAAGAGAGGTCAGAGAAAAATGGACAGATTGGTTTGAGCTTTTTTGCCAGGAAGGATATAATAACTCATATCATCATTCTTTACAGCCGTGGTGAGCAGAAAAGCATCTCAGCATGCAACAGCAGAACAACGCATTGGGTTCCACTCCTACAGCCAAGAACAGGGATCTTAGAATCAACAACAAGTTCCTATTAAAGTGGCCAATGAATGTATATTTCTTCCATTTTTTCCAAATAAAATCCAGCTCCTCTGAATGTTAAATCCCTGTGGCATGAATTCCTTTTCATTATGATGTCACCTTGATATTGCATTTACCATTGTCTTGATGTTAGCAGAGTCTTAATCACTTCAGATGCAGTGGAAAAATAACAAGGAAAACTTATTGAAAGAAAGATTCCTGTAACTAATTTATTCTTTCATTGTTTTGTGGCATAAAATATTATTATTTACAGCACTAATTAACACAGCCTTAACCCACGAGTAATGGAAATTAAATAATGCTTATGTTTTCTGTTTAAATGAATCAACTTGGCAAAGTATTACTTATTTATTTGTAACAGTCAGTCCGCAGTGAGCAATACCAACTAATACTACCTTAATTAAAATGTTCTTGGTGGTTTATTGGTGTGCCAATAAATATTTTTGACCTTCAGCTGATTATGAATATCTATAACAGGGTTTTATTTTTAATTATGCATGGAGTGAATGTTAATGGTCTCTCATTTTTGTTTTACACCCTGATTATTTCCTTTTACAGCACATTTTGCCAATTTGTAAAATTTGATAGTTACATTCAATGTTGTGGAACGTCTGCGGAACAAGTTAGTTCTTGTTCTTGTCATGTTACTGAACCTTAAAGTATAATATAAATATAAACGTATTTAACCATGCGGTTAATTATTCAGAAAATTGTTCAACAGCTATTA